>NC_068434.1:43445970-43555970 GCF_023373465.1 Oncorhynchus keta | reverse complement strand
AATGAGTACATGCTGTTATAAAACATCAACTGGGAGGGGAAACCCATTATTGTCAGATACAGCCCTCTGTATACCTGCCACACCCCCAACCTCGTTTCCCTTTTAAATTGGATACACAGAGGCATACGCTTACAGACGTTACTTTGCATTGAGCAGATTAATTTCTTGGTCAACTGTTTCAACACAAAGATGTTTGCTTACCTTCACATTGCTTTCAGGAAACACCAGCATCAGACGTATTTAATAGGAAATGTTCATTTCAATGATTTCGGGTGCACATCCACTCTCTCTCGTTCTCACCCACAGACGCACAGACAAACATGTTATTTTCTCAGTCTCATCGGTTTCCGTAGGGAGACAAGTGTGTGCAAGGGCAACAAACACCCTACTACACCTCAATTCCCTCTGATCGAACTCAGTTTCCGACCTAAAATGATGCCCTTTGTGCCATCCAACTTATCAGCCCCAAATGTGTACAATCAGTGTTCCTAAATGTACATGTCTGCCAACGCTGCAAAAAAAATAAATACAAATAGAATGTCATTTATATACATTTCTGCCGAGAGGCGCGTTGAAATGGAAGTCTATGGGAACAGCTAGCAGGTCCTTGGGGAAACACTGAATGTATATTTTCCTTAAAAAGTCATTTCCCTCTGAAAATGGGTTTTTAAGTCTATTTTGTGCCACCTTTAAAATGCTAATAAACTAATTCCAGAGTGATGCAGGATAGAGGCTTTTTCAATTTCACCAGGCTTTGTTCAAATTTGTTTTACATTATGACTGCGGCAAGGATAGAGAGAGGAAAGACATAGCAGGGAAAGAGAGAGAAGGAGAGAGAGAAGAGAGAGAGAGAAGACATAGCAAGGAAAGAGAGAGAAGGAGAGAGAGAAGACAAAGCAAGGAAAGAGAGAGGAGAGTGAGAAGGAGAGAGAGAAGACATAGCAAGGAAAGAGAGAGAAGGAGAGAGAGAGAAGGAGAGAGAGAAGGAAAGAGAGAGAAGACATAGCAAGGAAAGAGAGAGGAGAGAGAGAAAAAACAAAGCAAGGAAAGAGAGAGAAGGAGAGAGAGAAGGAGGAGAGAGAAGACATAGCAAGGAAAGAGAGAGAAGGAGAGAGAGAAAAAACAAAGCAAGGAAAGAGAGAGAAGGAGAGAGAGAGAAGGAGAGAGAGAAGGAGGAGAGAGAAGACATAGCAAGGAAAGAGAGAGAAGGAGAGAGAGAAAAGACAAAGCAAGGAAAGAGAGAGAAGGAGAGAGAGAAGACATAGCAAGGAAAGAGAGAGAAGGAGAGAGAGGGGGGTGAGAGAGAGAAGAAAGATGTAGCGAGGACAGAGAGAGAG
The DNA here is from genome assembly GCF_023373465.1 of Oncorhynchus keta. NCBI lineage: Eukaryota > Metazoa > Chordata > Actinopteri > Salmoniformes > Salmonidae > Oncorhynchus > Oncorhynchus keta. The sequence goes on along the minus strand of NC_068434.1, from coordinate 43,554,633 downwards.
AAGGAGAGAGAGAAGGAGAGAGAGAGAGGGGGGGTGGAGGGTGGATGAGATCAAGGAAGGAGTGCTGTGGTTGGCCTGCTGTGTTTTAGTGCTCAAGTCTCTTTCTGTTTGCTTCTGCTCACACACACACACACGCACACACACACACACACACACACAAACAACGTTCAAAAGCAAAGCAGCTCCCTGTAGAGTGCAACAGATATTTATTTACTGAAGACCAGAAAACAAATAGCCTGTAAGACTCTTCATCCACACAACACACTGTTTCCCCTGCACAGTATGGTTACGCAAATCTACATCAACCCTCTATTAAGACTTTGTATATTGAACAAGAGAAAATATGAAAAAGCAATAAGGCTGCATACCGACGGTCTGTCAACGGCCTGAATAACCAATGTGCACAATGTTGTAATGTCTGATGTGGTGATGGTGCTGCGGAGTACAACAGAGTAACAGCCATACCAGACAATAATCCTGATAATAAAACACCTTAACGTGGACCTGATACACCGGACTTGTTCTGTTGATTGCATGCGTTTGAGACATATCCTGATTGGTTTTTCTTAGTGTCCAGATTGGACCAGACACAACTTTATCTAAAGGCTGCACACGCACCCACCCACCCACACACCCACCCACCCACATACCCACCCACCCACCCACCCACCCACCCACCCACAATGACCTCCTGAGTGTCGGGGCCGACGAGTGCTTCCATGCTGTGTCACCACAGGGATCCTTAATGTTAGAAGTCAGTCACAATGACCATTTGAAACCCTATTAACTAACACACAGACACGCACACACGCACACGCACACACTCTTGAGTGTGATATCAGTGGAGGGCATTGAGGCCTGTGATGTCAGAGAATAAAGTACGGTGGCGATAAAAGGAACAAAGTAATAGCCATAAAACACCAACCCTCCAGAACCCCTGGCAGGTTTAGAGCAACCCAGTCCAGCTAGACAGTGATGTACGGTCAACGAAGAGAGGAGGCTGAGAGAGAAGCCTAGACAGGCCTGAGCCAATACTAAATGTCTCCAAACAACTTGGAATAACGCAACATTATGGATATTATATAAGAGCAAAGCCTTTTATCAGAAGTGACGTGTGTGTGTGTGTGTGTGTGTGTGTGTGTGTGTGTGTGTGTGTGTGTGTGTGTGTGTGTGTGTGTGTGTGTGTGTGTGTGTGTCATATATATATGTGTGTGTCATTACAGACTATAGGCATCCATTGCCAACAGGTGAAGAAAGTATAGGACAGAAGAACAGAGTGGCTAGGCTCTAGTGGCTAGGCTGTATCTCACATGGTACTAAAAACACAATGTCAAACTCTCCTTTCAAGGCAGTTTACTACTACTATTGCAAGGCTTTGATAAGCATTTTACATCGGCCCTGTGTGTGTGTGTCCTCTACTAACGTGAATGTATTTTACATGCGTTTTACTTGATCCCTACAGTATAAATCACGTTTTCTGGTCTGTGTTCCAACCCCTCCCTCAAAGACAAGCGTTTTAAAATCATCCATGTGAAATGTGACTTATCATACTCTGTTATAGCTCAGGGCTATAACTTTCAAGACTAGGGACTTTCAGGACAAGCAACAGCAGCTAGGTCCAGATTCTCTACAAAACAGATGGTCTGACTGGACTCTACAGCACGGAATGTACTGGATGCTGCGAGGTAACCACAAATACATGGCTGTCCACTCATACTCATACGTAGTACGAGTAGGTCTGTGATGCACGCTCGCCCACAAGTACATACTTCCGCGCGCATACGTGCGCCCATGCGGTCACGAGTACCCAGGCAGACACCGTTACACTAATTCAGCTGAATGGCATTCATTCTGGTGACACCTCTCTTTAGGTGAGAAACAGGTGGTATAAGCAACCTCATCAGACACCTCCCTCCCTCCCTCTTCAGTAGATTCAGACACGTGGAGAAGAAAGAGAGGGGGGAAGAGGGAAATCACAGTCATTATAAATTCAGCTCCTGTGCTGCTTTTTGTGCTGGAATGACCTATTATTTCACACCGGGCCAAATGGCATGAATACATGAATACATGAATACATGAATACAAATAACTAGATGCACATTCCACGTCTCACACCGCGCCGCACACACCTGCACACACACACATATACACACACACACGCACCTGCACACACACACACACACACACACACACGCACCACACACACACACACACACACACACACACACACACACACACACACACACACACACACACACACACACACACACACACACACACACACACACACACACACACACACACACCCAGGACAGCAGAGATCTCTCTCTCCTCCTCTCTGCTATTTCACTTCTCTGATTTGATTGTTTTACTGCTAAGTGTGTTGCCATTTTAAATGCACTTCAGAGTTTAAATAGAGGATTCTCTCCTTCCACATCTCTCTTCCTTTCTATATAGCCACACAGAGTCGGTGATGTGTGGGTGGGTGATTAGGAGCAGGCCATTGTCCCCCCCCAATTCTATTCAATCTCTCCCTCGCTCCCTCTCCACATTAACATTGAGGTACAGGTGGGTGGGGAAGAGATGGTGGTCTTCGCTGTCTCTCTGCCTCGTGGGTTTTCCGTCAGAAAAACAGAGGGGGTGGTGGGCGAGTGAAGGGCAGGTGTAACTTATTAGTCAAAGTGCTAGCTCTCCACGCCGCCAACGTTAATGTTTGACACAGCCGACTGATAAATACAGACAATCACACCTAATCACAGAGAACAGAGAGGGAGCGGAGAGCAGGTAATGAATTAGATGGAGCCGAGGCGTACGGGAGAGAAGGCTACAGTACATTCGGAGGGTTGAAAGGAATTTGCTTCAATTCAAAGGTGTTATTTTTTATCCAGTAAGTGTGGAGAAAGTGATTATGTCCACTGGATTCCTCTGTGCCTATCTATCAATCAATCCACCTATCAATCAATCAACCTATCAATCTACTTACAGTGCCACCGGAAAGACCCCTTCTCCATATTTTGTTATGTTAGCCTTACCCTAAAAAGGATTCAATAAAATAAAAAATGTAGCAATCTAAACACAATACCCCATAATGACAAAGTGAAAACAGATTTTTGACATTTTAGCACATTAATTACAGATAAAAAAAACAGAAATACCTCATTTACATAAGTATTCAGACCCTTTGCTTTGAGACTAAAAATTGAGCTCAGGTACATCCTGTTTCCATTAATCATCCTTGAGATGTTTCAACAACTTGATTGGAGTCCACCTGTGGTAAATCCAAGTGAATGGATAATGTTTGGAAAGGCACACACCTGTCTATATAAGGTCCTACAGTTGACAGTGCATATCAGAGCAAAAACCAAGCCTTGAGGTTGAAGAAATTGTCGGTAGAGCTTGGAGACAGGATTGTGTCAAGGCACAGATCTGGGGAAGGGTACCAAAACATTTCTGCAGCATTTAAGGTCCCCAAGAACACAGTGGCCTCTATCATTCTTAAATGGAAGAAGTTTGGAACCTCCTAGAGCTGGCCGCATGGCCAAACTGAGCAATCGAGGGAGAAGGGCCTTGGTCAGGGAGGTGACCAAGAACCTGATGGTCACTCTGACAGAGCTCCAGAGTTCCTCTGTGGAGATGGGAAAACCTTCCAGAAGGAAAACCATCTTCGCAGCACTCCACCAAATCAGGCCAGACGGAAGCCACACCTCAGTAAAAAGGCACTTGACAGCCCCGCTTGGAGTTTGCCAAAAACCTCTCAGACCATGAGAAACAAGATTTTCTGGTCTGATGAAACCAAGATTGAACTCTTTGGCCTGAATGCCAAGCGTCACGTCTGGAGGACACCTGGCACCATCCCCATGGTGAAGCATGGTGGTGGCAGCATCATGCTGTGGAGATGTTTTTCAGCGGCAGGGACTGGGAGACTAGTCAGGCAAAGATGAACGGAGCAAAGAACAGAGAGATCCTTGATAAAAATCTCAGGACCTCAGACTGTTGCCGAAGATTCACCTTCCAACAGGACAACGACCCTAAGCACACAGCCAAGACAACCCAGGAGTGGCTTCAGGACAAGTCTCTGAATGTTCTTGACTTGAACCTGATCGAACATCTCTGGAGATACTTGAAAATAGCTGTGCAGCAATGCTCCCCATACAACCTGACAGAGCTTGAGAGGATCTGCAGAGAAGAATGGGAGTTGAAACTACCCAAATACAGGTGTGCCGAACTTGTAGTATCATACACAAGAAGACTCAAGGCTTGTAATCGCTGCCAAAGGTGCTTCAACATACAACTGAGTAAAGGGTCTGAATACAAACTACCTACCTACCCATCAACTTACATACCTACCAACCTACCTAAGAGGACCACACAAGACCAAAGTGGTGTATTAAGGGAAGCAGAGTGCTAGAAACTCTCTTCCAATAAATCATCATTAGGACATCTATATAGATTTATTTGTCAAGCAAATGAGGTGGTTCTACACAAACTAAAGTGCTATAGTGCAGGTACAGTTGAAGTCGGAAGTTTACATACACCTTGAGCCAAATACATTTAAAATCAGTTTTTCACAATTCCTGACATTTAGTCCTAGTAAATATTCCCTGTCTTAGGTCAGTTAGGATCACCACTTTATTTTAAGAATGTGAAATGTCAGAATAATAGCAGAGAGAATTACTTAATTCAGATTTGATTTCTTTCATCACATTCCCAGTGGGTCACAAGTTACAAACACTCAATTAGTATTTGGTAGCATTGCCTTAAAATTGTTTAACTTGGGTCAAATGTTTCAGGTAGCCTTCCACAAGCTTCCCACAATAAGTTGGGTGAATTTTAGCCCATTCCTCCTGACAGAGCTGGTGTAACTGAGTCAGGTTTGTAGGCCTCCATGCTCGCACACACTTTTTCAGTTCTGCCCACAAATGTTTTATGTGATTGAGGTCAGGGCTTTGTGATGGCCACTCCAATACCTTGACTTTGTTGTCCTTAAGCCATTTTGCCACAACTTTAGAAGTATGCTTGGGGTCATTGTCTATTTGGAAGACCCATTTGCAACCAAGCTTTAACTTCCTGACTGATGCCTTGAGATGTTGCTTCAATATATCCACATAAATTTCCTGCCTCATGATGCCATCTATTTTGTGAAGTGCACCAGTCCCTCCTGTAGCAAGACTAACCCACAACATGATGCTGCCCCCCCCGTGCTTCACGGTTGAGCTTGCAAGTCTCCCCCTTTTTCCTCCAAACATAATGATGGTCATTATGGCCAAACAGTTCTATTTCTGTTTCATCTGACCAGAGGACATTTATCCAAGAAGTACGATCTTTGTCCCCATGTGCATTTGCAAACCGTAGTCTGGCTTTTTTATGGCGGTTTTGGAGCAGTGGCTTCTTCCTTGCTTTGAGGCCTTTCAGGTTATGTCGATATAGGACTAGTTTTACTGTGGATATAGATACTACTATAGATACTGCTATAGATATAGATACTGAAATATACCTTCTAACCAGTAGGGGTGCGACAGTAAAATCACTGGGGAATCCCCCCCCCCCAAAAAAGCCATATTGATAATTGTGTTGTTGTCTCTGTAACCTGTTAGTTCATATGCCTTTCGACTGTGATATATAGGCCTAAACGCCGAGACAATAAGAAGGCATAGTGGCAGAATAAATTCAACCACACCTTTGTTTCATCACAAAATGAGAGCAATCTCTGTCCAGTGCGCGTAACAAACAGTCACATGACCTACAGCACGGTCAAGGAAGTGAAATGTTTCAGACATTTTCGGACCACTAAACTCCTATTGGATTTAGAACCACTTTGCAAGTCACAAAGAAAACCGGAGCTTCCTCCACTATTCCAGCACCATTACGACATTTCAACGTTCAAATCACCTATGCTTAGTCTAATACAGTGACAACTAAAAGATATCAAAAACTAGACAATCAACACAAGGTAAATATGACGTGGATGCCCATGGCTCTGATTTCTGTGTGTGTGTGTGTGTGTGTGTGTGTGTGTGTGTGTGTGTGTGTGTGTGTGTGTGTGTGTGTGTGTGTGTGTGTGTGTGTGTGTGTGTGTGTGTGTGTGTGTGTGTGTGTGTGTGTGTGTGTGTGTGTGTGTGTGTGTGCGTGCGTGCGTGCGTGCGTGCGTGCGTGCGTGCGTGCGTGCGTGCGTGCGTGCGTGCGTGTGTGTGTGTGTCATTCGTGCAATTAGTAAAAACATGTTGACTCACCCTACTTCTCGAGATACGCCAATGCCATCCTCCTCTATTTCATGTTGACGAAACGGTCCATGACTCTGTCATATAGTACACGTTTTTAGTCTGTTGTTGTTGTCCTAGGCTACCTGGCTAAAATGCTTGCTCGCTAGCTTAACTTCCTTTCATGGGAAACGTTAGCTAGTTAACATTAGCCTACTACATCTAGCTACATATTGAACTTCCATCCTCTTAGACCAGGGGCACAACAATGTATGAATTAATGGTTGGATCAAACTCGCTTCCCTTAAACTTTTTTTTTGGTGTGCCAGGACCATTCACAGTCGAGCTTATTCAGTTTTGCTCAACGATGATTGGCTATTATTTTACACTTACATTTTAAAATGTTAATTATCAAAGGATACCAAATGCTCACTGGCATCAAATAGATGGCCAACACATACAGAGACAGAGGGATGCTGTTTCGCTCACTTGGATGCTTTCTCCTGTCAGATACAGTACATTCAGCCTCTTGCAAATGTAAGATAAATTATGAAAACACAGATAGACAAAATATATTTTAATTTTTTTTTTTAAATCTTGGTCAATTTTTGGGGGGGAAACCCTGGCTTCCCGTGGAAGCCATGAAAACACACCACTGATCTAGATACTCCAAATCTGGGTGGTTGGTCGTTTAGCCTGACAAATGTAAAATATGTACACTGAGAGTGCAAAACATTAAGGACACCTGGCTCATTCCATGACAGACTGAGCAAGAGAGTCCAGGTGAAAGTTACAGTATTTTTAAGCCTTGAGACAATTGAGACATGGATTGTGTATGTGAGGCATTCAAAGGGTGAATGGGCATGACAAAATATTTAAGTGCCTTTGAACAGGATATGGTAGTCGGTGCCAAGCACACAGGTTTGTGTCAAGAACTACAAGACGGCAGGGTTTTTCACGCTCAATAGTTTCCCGTGTGTATTAAGAACGGTCCATCACCCAAAGGACATCCAGCCAACTTGACAACTGTGGGAAGCATTGGAGTCAAAATGGGCCAGCATCCCTGGGAATGCTTTCGACACCTGCTAGAGTCCATGCCCCGATGAATTGAGGCTGTTCTGAGGGCAAAAGGGGAGGGTGCAACTCAATATTAGGAAGGTGTCCTTAATGTTTGGTACAGTCCGTGCCTATTTTATACATTTGTTCATTTGACTGATAATCATAAGAAACGAGATTCCGTCCTCATTTTCAACTTCCTCATCCCTCAAAACGGAAGTGCTGTACCATTGTCATGTACCATTGTCACAGCTGGCCAGGTGTGATGACTTGAGTGAGAGGCTGCCCACAGCCTATTGTGGATGAATGAAACGTGTACTTCAGAGAAATTATTACAACATTTAAAAAAAAAAAAAAACTACAATCAAAATATAGTTTCATATACACTTGTAAACGGTACAGAGTACAACGTGGTAACCACCCAGCTGTGGAGTAGTGAGAATGTCCATTAACCTGCATCTGAGAGGAACTGGACACTGTATCCGGAGACTTCCAGCCATTGCACTAAGCTAAAGACATGCTCCCGTCAATTATCTCCAAACCCGCACGCAGAGACAACCACGGTGTCCCCTGAGTTCCATCTGACTCTGGGTATGTCGAAAAACAACCGTGAATCTCGAAATGTCGCAGTATCACTTCCGAGAACGGCAGAGCAGATCAACGCAGTCCTCGTAAGGGATCTGACGCTGTCGAACCGACGCCGCTACATTTCAAAACCAAGCAAGCCTCCCTCTACTCTACGCTGCCTGGGTATCCACGTGTATGAAATGTCAGTCACGTTCTCTGAAATAGGGTCACGCAATTATTCATCGGGGACGACAAATGCTCATAACCTCCCTTTAGACTGAAACAATAGCCGTAGAACAGAGGGGAGTCCTGACCTAATCACAGCACCACACTCTCTCTCTCTCTCTCTCTCTCGCTCTCTCTGAGGTACATGACCTTTTCCTCCTCTTTCGCTCCCTCCCTTCCTCCAGGCCGGCGCTGAGCGGACGCAGAGTTGTTCCAGCGTGCCACGGATGTCGTGTGGGAAATGGGGAGCGTTGTTACGCGTCAAATCAATGTAAAAGGTCAAAGTGACGTGCGGTGGTGGCAGACACGGCGACCTGCCGCGAAACACGACAGACAGACAGTAGCCAGACGCAATCGGAGGGGAGCTTTTCTCAACAACAGGAACTGCGTGTGCTGTGTTCAGCTGATGTTGAGGAGTGTTGTCTGACGGAGGGGGTGTGTATGTGTGGGGTTGAAACCAAACTCGGTCGTTTAGTCAATAAACCCCTCGGGAGGTATTTTAAAAAAACACACACACACACACACACACACACACACACACACACACACACACACACACACACACACACACACACACACACACACACACACACACACACACACACACACACACACACACGCACACAGAGGACAGACAGATGGAAGCCGAGGTGAAACAACAACCCAGACTGCTGACCCAGATATATTAAAAGGGGGAGAGTAGTGCAGTGTAAAAGGTTGAGGATGGTGTCTGGTGTTGTGAAGCAGACCGTGTAAACCTGAAGCCAGTCGGAGATCACAGACAGACAAGGACAGAGCTGAATCAAAAGAAAGAGAGGAAGAGGTTGGTCAGGGTCCTCAACCCCATCATAAACCAATCACACACACACACACACACACACACACACACTGTGGCGTTGTTCCCTACCACTCTCTGTTTGCTTACAAATACAAACCAACAGCATGCCCAGATGCCTGGAATGTGGGGTGGGGAAGAGAAGGGAGTGTGTGTGTGTAGGATGTGTGTGCCGTGCATACGTGCGACTGTGTGTGTGTGTATGTCCCATCTCCTCTCCCTCCATTCGTCTTCTTCCTGAAAAAGTTCTCAACCTGAGTTACAACTCCCTCCCTTGGGAACAGTGATGGCGTATGGAAATATGCTCATCTACGCACACACACACACGTGTGGCGGTATGGAAATGTGTTTCATCTCAACGCAAAGGAGTTCCATCAGGATCATATAGAGTAGACCGGGGAACGGAGGAAAAGAGGGGGTGGGGGGGTAATGATTATCATTTACATGTGACAGTCAATACATAATGCATAGTTCTAATGAAATGGAAAAGTGAGACAATAGGACCTTTGGAGGAGGAAGCAGGCAGACACATGTGGTAACAGCATTAACATACAGAGAGGGTCAATGTGCTTTCTCCACCCCCGCCCCCACACCTTCTTTCTCCCTCCTTCCCCCACACCTTCTTTCTCCACCCCCGCCCCCCACACCTTCTTTCTCCATCCATCCCTCCTTCCCCCACACCTTCTTTCTCCACCCCCGCCCCCCACACCTTCTTTCTCCACCCATCCCTCCCTCCCCCCACACCTTTCTTTCTCCATCCATCCCTCCCTCCCCCCACACCTTCTTTCTCCATCCCTCCCTCACCCCACACCTTCTTTCTCCATCCATCCCTCCCTCCCCCCACACCTTCTTTCTCCATCCATCCCTCCCTCCCCCCACACCTTCTTTCTCCACCCCATCCCTCGCTCCACACGTTGTATGTGTCAGCTCCCCTCCTGCGGGCGGACTATGTGCGGAGTTTCATCCACAGGAGGAAGGGAGAACGGGCTGGGGTGTTGAAAGAACATGTGTTGTCAATGGGAGCCAATGGTGTGTGTGTGTGTGTGTTTGTGTTTGTGTCTGTGTGTTTGTGTGTGTGTGTGTGTGTGTGTGTGTGTGTGTGTGTGTGTGTGTGTGTGTGTGTGTGTGTGTGTGTGTGTGTGTGTGTGTGTGTGTGTGTGTGTGTGTGTGTTTGTGTTTGTGTCTGTGTGTTTGTGTCTGTGCCCATGGGGCGTGTGTGTGTGCGTAGGGAATGAGCTTAATCTAAAAAGAGAGTATTTCAAAGTGGATAAAACTTTGAGAGAGAGACCGAGAGAGGACAAAGAGACATAGGAGACTGAGTGGAGGGGGGGCAGTGAGAGAGAGAGAGGCCCAGCAGGTTACTAAGACCCTGCCATTCTGCGCCAGATTATGTTGGAAGGAGATGTGTAGCCTTTCTCTGTGTGTATCAGAAGTCAGGCCAGAATCAACACTTTACTGAAGAGGAGAGAGACGTTTACACTAACCTAGTAGAGTACTGCAGAGAGTACTGCAGAGAGTACTGCAGAGATGAGGTCAACAACACCAGGTCGACAACGTCAATCTACCCACTACTACTCTGGCTGGCCTACTTTGTGTCTCTACCTCTAAGGTCAGGTGTGCTGAGAAGAAAAACAGACCGACAGCGAGCCTCTCTACTCTGCCCTCCAGCAGATAAGGCTCGGTCGGTTCAGTTGTGGCACTCGATGGCCGCAAAAGAAGAAGATAATTGCAAGTGTTAGAAAGCAGCGTTCGAATCCACAGAAGAGTTCGGGATGAGACGATAAGGTCAGCGCGAACATTTGGACACAGAGTGCAGTGAACTCCGTTGCCCGAGGATAATATATCCCTCAACCAGCAGACCGAGAGGACGCAGAGAAATGAGATGAAACGGAGTCGTTTCATGGAGTCAGGATAGGATAAAGAGCCACTAGTGTAATGGCTGGCCTTCCTCATGGCCTTCCTGTGTTAGTTCTTCAAGGTTGAAAGGCCTCGAGACTGAAGCTCAAACCGCTGCATTTCAAAAGCCACCTCACTCAGTAATTCAGACAGACAGTCGATGTAATGTATCGATTTAAGCTCCTTCAGAGAGAAGCCCATTGGCTATCTCGCAGGCCTCTCTCATACATGAATGGCTGAGCTCGCCCCTGCTTCAGCCAGGGAAGAATCTGATTAGGTGGCTCCGTCTGAATTCTGACCATTCATCTCATCTCCACATCAGAAACGTTGCATCTCCAAGGCTTCCGGACTATGGAATATTGGGAGATTCGGAGGTCAGAAAAGAGTTTTTGAACTCCTGGAGCTCTATGTGGAGAGGGAGGAGGGTGGAGCAAGAACTGGAACAGTGGAGAGAATAATAATACAAATCAAATTGATCATAAAAGCATGTGAGATTTACTGGTTTAATTTCATTCGGAGCCATTCCTCAAACTTAAATTGGACAGCTGGGAAAGAGAGATGGGAGAACACACAAACACATACACAAACCCCTAAAACACACACAACCCTCACTGGTGATACAATTTGAACAAGTTTTAATCATCTATTATTTAGGAAGCCCATCCCTTACCAGCCCCCATCCCTTACCAGCCCCCATGCAAGAACACCAGGGAAGAGACAGTCAGATTGACCAAACAGGCCAAGAGGCAGAGAGATGGTGAGGAGGAGGAGGAACAACAGAATCAGCCTGGTTCAAGTGCATGTGTACTAAGGGAATGTACTGAGTAGAGATTTCAAGTTTTCATAACAATCGGTAATAGCCATTTTTGGACGCCGATTATGGCCGATTACATTGCACTCCACGAGGAGCCTGCGTGGCAGGACGACCACCTGTTACGCGAATGCAGCAAGGAGCCATGGTAAGTTGCTAGCTAGCATTAAACTTATCTTATAAAAAACAATCAATCTTAACATAACCACTAGTTAACTACACATGGTTGATGGTATTACTAGTTTAATGAGCTTGTCCTGCGTTGCAAATAATCAATGTGGTGCCTGTTCATTTATCATCGAATCACAGCCTATTTCGCCAAACGGGTGATGATTTAACAAGCGCATTTGCGAAAAAAGCACTGTCGTTGCACCAATGTGTACCTAACCATAAACATCAATGCCTTTTTTTTAAATCAATACACAAGTATATTTTTCTTAACCTGCATATTTAGTTAAAAGAAATTCATGTTAGCAGGTAATATTAACTAGGGAAATTGTGTCACTTCTCTTGCGTTCTGTGCAAGCAGAGTCAGGGTATATGCAGCAGTTTGGGCCGCCTGGCTCGTTGCGAACTGTGTGAAGACCATTTCTTCCTAACAAAGACCATAATTACTATGCCAGAATTGTACATAATTATGACATAACATTGAAGGCTGTGCAATGTAACAGCAATATTTAGACTTATGGATGCCACCCGTTAGATAAAATACGGAACGGTTCCGTATTTCACTGAAAGAATAAACGTTTTGTTTTCGAAATCATAGGTCATTAATATGGTCGAATCCGGAAACTAAGGCTCGTAATTCCTGTGTGTTTATTATATTATAATTAAGTCTATGATTTGATATTTGATAGAGCAGTCCGACTGAGCGGTAGTAGGCAGCAGCAGGATCATAAGCACTCATTCAAACAGCACTTTCCTGCGTTTCACAGCAGCTGTTAGCAATGCTTGAAGCACTGAGCTGTTTAGGACTTCAAGCCTATCAACTCCCGAGATTAGGCTGGCAACACTATAGTGCCTATAAGAACATCCAATAGTCAAAGGTCTATGAAATACAAATGGTATAAGAGAGGAATAGTCTACAACCTAAAACGTCTTACCTGGGAATATTGAAGACTCGTGTTAAAAGGAACCACCAGCTTTCATATGTTCTCATGTTCTGAGCAAGGAACTTAAACGTTAGCTTTCTTACATGGCACATATTGCACTTTTACTTTCTTCTCCAACACTTTGTTTATGCATTATTTAAACCAAATTGAACGTGTTTCATTATTAATTTAGATAGATCTAATAGATCTTTACGTATGTATAATCGGTGTCGGTGTTGAAAAATCCTAATCGGTCGACCTCTAACACGGAGTGTGTGTGTTCTGGCTCTACATACTGAAATATGACAACGCCAGACATAAACTGTCCCAAGTTGGGTAGGACAGCTTTACATTTGGAATGACTGCAAATACAGACAAGGCAAACAGATAGTCGTGCAGGATGTATACAAAACTATATACAGGGAGAGAGAGGGAGATAAAGGCAGAGAGAGAGAGCAATATCATATTATGCGATTTTGCTTAAACATACATTATTATGTCAGCATAGTGAGCTAATCAGCAACTCAAGTCAACCTACACCCTCTCCACCCCATCTCTCTCTTTATTCCTGCCTCTCATCGCTGCCTTTCCTCCCCTCCTCCACAGGAATATTCCTCTGTTCATCCTAAAGCTACAGGGATGACACACACACAGAGAGAGAGAGAGAGAGAGAGAGGTGAAGGTGACAGTTCCACTTCCTATAGCCACAGGTGGCAACTTATTAGCACAGTCATCTAACCAGCCTGCAATGACACCTCACCCAGCTCTCTACACAATCCACCGCACGCACGCACGCACGCACGCACACACACACACACACACACACACACACACACACACACACACACACACACACACACACACACTCCTCACCCTGTTCTGGGTCTACAGTATCTGTCTAAGGCTGAGAAGTGCTACTGTCTCTTCTGGCAGTGCCAGGGCTGGTGTATGTCACACCTGGACGTACAGCTGCTCAGCAAAGCAACCGGCGACAATATACTGCTGCTAATGAGTACAGAGTGAAGTCACACACATGACTGGTCTCATCTACTTTAAGAGACAGGATGTGACACTTGCAACACAGTGAACTGCTTCCTGTCGTGTCAGGAAGCCCAAGAGGATGGCGGAGGAAGAGTTGGGCTGAGAAGAGCGCAAAGAGTGAGAGAGCAAGAGAGAAGAGAGAGAGAAGAGAGAGATCAAGAAAGAGCAAGAGAGAGAGCAAGAGAGAAGAGAGAGCAAGAGAGAGAGAAGAGAGAGAGGAGAGAAGAGAGAGAGCAAGAGGGCAAGAGAGAGAGAAACGAGAGCAAGAGAGGAGAGAGAAGAGAGAAAGAGAGAGAAACGAGAGAGAGAGAATAGAGAGAGCAAGAGGGCAAGAGAGAGAGAAGAGTGAGGAGAGAGAGCAAGAGAGGATGAGAGAGAGGAGAGAGGAGAGCAATCAAGAGGAAGAGAGAGAGCAAAAGAAGAGAGCAAGAGAAGAGAGAGAAGAGAGGAGAGAGAGAGCAAGAGAGAGAGATAGACAAGAGAGAGCGAGCAGAGCGTGAGAGAGAAGAGAGAGAGCAAGAGAGAGAAAAGAGCGAGAAAAGAGCGAGAGAGCGCAAGAGAGAGAAAAAAGAGCGAGAGAGCAAGAGAGAGAGAGAGAGAAAAGAGCAAGAGAGAGATCCTCCTTCTCTTTGATGTGTATTTACTCTCACATCACATTCCAACCATAACAAAGTGAGTCCTCAGCACACGAAGGCATTGGTTTACTCTTCCATTCATCCTCAAAAAGACACTATTTCAAAACGCGGTGAGGAGAAGTTAAACGAAGGCCTGTAAAACTCAATAACCCTTCAGTCTGCATGGGGAAACGGTGCTGTCCGCACGCTGGTCCCTGTGTGTGTGCGGCCTGTCGGCTGGACCTTGTGAGGTCAGTATGACATGGTTTCTCACGCTGGTGAGAGAGGCTAATAAAACGGTCAATGATAGGCTGATGTCACTAGCCAGTCACAGACATGTATGACGGGGGAGCTTTATGTATGGGACAGCCTCGTTTGGGGCAGTGGATGTCTCCATTTACACACACACACACACACACACACACACACACACACACACACACACACACACACACACACACACACACACACACACACACACACACACACACACACACACACACACACACACACACACACACACACACACACACACACACACACACACACCTGGACCACACGAAGCTAGACCAGTGGACGTTTTAGAAGCAGACATCAGTAGAGAGGGTGAAACTCTACTCTCTGTAATAACAGCTCAGTTAAAACATTACAGCCTCTCATAAAATATCATAACCTTACTTTTAATGGCAGAGATCTGTTTCCTTTGGCCCCGCCAGGAGAGCACGGAGACAACTAAAACAGGCAGTCTGTGTGTGTGTGTGTGTGTGTGTGTGTGTGTGTGTGTGTGTGTGTGTGCACGCGCTTCGGTCTGGCTTGACATGGTTATCTAATGATGGGGCCAGCGCAAGACAGCAAGCCGAGCAACAATCTCTCTTTTGCTCCCTCTGGTTCCACAGTCGGAAAGTTGACCATTGGAACAGACACAGACTGGGCCAACCAGAGAGAACAGAGCATTACCACTGCAGGACTATGAAAAGCTTTAACCATAATAGAAAGAAACTAAAGATGTGTACCGGGTATATAAGTGAAGTGTCCCCCCCCTCATGTTCAGGTTGTGTTGTTTGATGTAGCTGTGCCTCAACATTGAGCTGGTTAGACAGACCAGAGGTGCTGAAACTGCTGTATGTTCAGAGGCAGTAGGTCTATAAATAGTGCACATCTCTCCATGAGACGTGAGGAGAGGAGTGTAGTGGGAAAAACAGCTCCTGGTACAAACTGATGCCAACAACAAAGGGATAGGGAGGAAGAAAATGCACACACCAATTTTATTATCGACTCAGTGGAGCTTAGAGATCGCTCGCGCACACACACACACACAACTGAGAGATCAAATAAACTACTAAGATACAGTATGTTCTCTTCCTCCGCTTTCCATTACAACTAAAAACCTGACGTGTGACAGTATACACACACACACACACACACACACACACACACACAGAACTGAGAGATCAAATAAACTGCTAAGATACAGTATGTTCTCTTCCTCCGCTTTCCATTTCAACTAAAAACCTGACGTGTGACAGTACACACACACACACACACACACACACACACACACACACACACACACACACACACACACACACACACACACACACACACACACACACACACACACACACACCCCGTTGAGGGTAGAAGAGGCTATTTGAGATGATGGGGATGAGACAGACAGTTTTGGTGAACCAAAACATGACCTGTAAAATGTAGCAGTGTGTACACATAATATCGACAGTCATTTATTCACAAACTGTCTGTCTGTCAGTGGATGGTGTTGTGTGCCAGTGGAACAGAAGGTTGATACTGTTCCACAAGGCTCTGCTCCTTTAAATCATTACCCACACACCCTCACAGGGAGGCCTGTACTGACACTGCTAATCTGGGGCCGCCCGCCCGCCCGCCCGCCCGCCCGCCCCCCCACCCCACCCCACCTACATACACAAAGGAAGAACGACAGAAAGACGCTCACCTCCTCCCCTCTTTTCGGTCTGTCCCTCCCTCCCTCCCTCCCCTAGGAACTGGCTGACAGACGAGGCTAGGGGTTATTTTTTTTTATTTTTTATCCCTTCTTTCCGTGTTTGATGTTCCTCTCTATGCACTCTGAACAAATCCCCTTTTTCCTAAACCTAATCGCATTACCACCTGTGGCCCAATGCACCCTGGGTAACGGGGACAGGTCTGGTGCCAACATGCCACTCCACCATGCCCGCTGTGCCTGTCTGGTACAGGCTGGCACCACCAACACACACACACAGGGAGAAAGAGTATGGAACAGTCTGGCATGAAGACACACACACACACACACACACACACACACACACACACACACACACACACACACACACACACACACACACACACACACACACACACACACACACACACACACACACACACACCCCCAATGGCCTGGTGTGTCTGGCACGGTGGTGGTTTGGCAGGAGTGTGAATGCCAGTTTGGTCTCAGTCCAAAGCTGGGTAGTGGGTACTAGTATGATACGGAGTCTGAGACTTTGAACAACAAGTCAGGATAATCTTCTTAGAGAGAACTGACCACCACTTTTTGAGTCACACTTTTCGCCATTAATTTAGCAATAGAAAACTGTGTTTTAATGGACTCTTCTGTGTGTAGAGGAGCTAATCCTGGTACGCTGTGGGTTGGCAGGGGCTCGCTGGCACCACGAGGGCCAAACCAGGGCTGCGTAGAGACGAACGGATGAAAGGACAGAGAGAAGAAAGAGAGTAAAAGAGAGAGAGGTGGAAGCCAGATCTGGCAAAGAGGAGTTTGTGGGTCCAGGTGTTATTAAAATGTTTATGTGGCGCCAACAAACAGAAGTGCAGTATTAAAGTATTAAAGATGTCTAAGAGAGGCCAGAGAGAGAGAGAGAGAGGGGGAGAGAGAGAGAGGGGGAGAGAAAGAGTCCCCCCCCCATTCACACTAGGGGCCCCCATTTGACTGTGAAAATATGCATATATCAAAAGGTGATAAAGAGCACAAACATACCCAAATGTTGTCATATTCTCAGATATATAGCGAAAACATTTCATAGTTTCGGGTTGGGGGCTAGAAAAGTAGAAGTCCTACGTGTGAGGAAAAAGGAAAAAGGCATTTTCCAGTGAAGTTACCTAATAATGATGCGTTTTAGACCAGTTTGAAGGTTTCTTCAATCGCTGGCTAGTGAATTTAAAACCTTTCTCAAACCAAGCTTCTGAAAATATCAGACAAGACTGCCAAGGGATAAATCTAGTTCTGGTGGAGGGGACAGCTGGAGCAACACCTAGGTGGAGGGGACAGCTGGAGCAACACCTAGGTGGAGGGGACAGCTGGAGCAACACCTAGCTGGAGGGGACAGCTGGAGCAACACCTAGGTGGAGGGGACAGCTGGAGCAACACCTAGGTGGAGGGGACAGCTGGAGCAACACCTAGCTGGAGCAACACCTAGGTGGAGGGGACAGCTGGAGCAACACCTAGGTGGAGGGGACAGCTGGAGCAACACCTAGGTGGAGGGGACAGCTGGAGCAACACCTAGGTGGAGGGGACAGCTGGAGCAACACCTTGGTGGGAAAACACAAACACACCATATCGTTAATCAAAAATAATAAGACATTTTAGACTTTGTTTTCCTACTCTGATGTTTAAACTGAACTGGATTGAGAGATTCTATTAGGGGCCAAACCGACCAATCCTGAGCCAGGAGGAGACTTCCCACCAATTAAAATTGATTGTGGTGTCCTTCAAAAAGGTCATTAGGGCCATTTCTGATGAAGAGATGGTGATAATGTGATAAGTGAGTAGAGTGCCGTGTGTGTGTGTGTGTGTGTGTGTGTGTGTGTGTGTGTGTGTGTGTGTGCGTGAGAGAGAGAGAGAGAGAGAGAGAGAGAGAGAGAGAGAGAGTGTATGCACATGTGTGTACAGCTCGTCGTCTGGCGGGGGTTCTGGGTAAAAAAACAACAAAAAAAGAAGCATTTCATCCCTAATGAGCAGCCTTTATATGTTCAGTATCGTTCTCGTTTCCTTGAAGGCTGTTCCTTTGGGGAACATAACACTTCCGACATCTCTATGTAAGATATGACAGCACATTAGACTGTGTACGAGTATGACCGCACTATTTCACCTACAAGACTATATCATACCAGCACTGTTTGTTTTCCCTCTCATCTCCTCTCTACCAAACTGTGAAAGAGCACACCAGTAGCTCACACACACACCAGGCGTTATCCACACACACACACACACACACACACACACACACACACACACACACACACACACACACACACACACACACACACACACACACACACACACACACACACACACACACACACACACACACACACACACAGAAACAAACACAGAGTATAAGCAGACGTGTCTCTCTTGTCTCTCCAAGTCAGCCACACAGTAACCTGATAAGAACACAGCCCAGCTGACCAGTCAGAGCCGGGCCATAAGAGATGGGTTGAGGGGAGTTTACATTAACATTTAAGCCCATCATTCACAGCTGTGGTCCGTTCCAGAGGTCTCTGGCCGAACTCGCTCTCCACTCTGTTTGGACCTCTGTCTCTCTCGGGGTCAAAGGGAGAACATCCCCCAGCTTGATTTACAAGCTGAACACGTACGGGAAAACAGAAGCCGCCTTAGCACTGTTTAAACTCGATATGGAACTTAATACCACGCTTTTCCCCCCTTCAAACTGGGACCACCTCCCTATGACAGAGTTACCCAAAACAGGCACTTTGGTTGGGAGTCCTTCCATTAGTAAAAAGTTCTGTACAATATCTACAATGTTGTGATTGAAGGTTGTGGATCAGTAAAATAAAACAGTGGTTCATACCTGAGTTAGACAAACACAGCAACGCGGGCCACAGCAACGCGGGCCACAGCAACGCGGGCCACAGCAACACGGGCCACAGCAACACGGGCCACAGCAACGCGGGCCACAGCAACGCGGGCCACAGCAACACGGGCCACAGCAACACGGGCCACAGCAACGCGGGCCACAGCAACGCGGGCCACAGCAACGCGGGCCACAGTAACACGGGCCACAGCAACGCGGGCCACAGCAACACGGGCCACAGCAACGCGGGCCACAGCAACGCGGGCCACAGCAACACGGGCCACAGCAACACGGGCCACAGCAACACGGGCCACAGTAACACGGGCCAAAGGGTGCGAGACGGGGGAAGCAGAGATAGTAGGGAGAAGGAGAGATAGTAGGGAGAAGGAGATGGCAAAGAGAAAAAGAGCGATTTTTAATGTTGAGCTCAGAAAACTAATGAAACAGAAATAAATATTCATGGACAACCTGTGTGTGCGTGTGTGTGTGTGTGTGTGTGTGTGTGTGTGTGTGTGTGTGTGTGTGTGTGTGTGTGTGTGTGTGTGTGTGTGTTCCTGGGGTCTTCACTGTGGGTGAAGTGTAAATATGATGTTGGAAATCTCCTCTGATCTAAAGTCAGAATCAAAGGAGTAGGTTTTCTCAGTTGGCTTGTGCAATACGTGGTTTGTGTTTCTCAGAGAGTGATGAACACACACCAAAGCAGATAGTGCTGAAGTCAACACGGAGCAGCTGTAATTTAGGCTGCATAATTTACACACACACACACACACACACACACACACACACACACACACACACACACACACACACACACACACACAGAGAGAGAGAGAGAGAGAGAATCTAATGAAGGAACGTGTAGAATAAACGTGTAGAATAATTCTGGAGTGGTGTGTGTGAGTGCACCCAATTTGAAAAAGGGAGGCGCACACAACGACATTTAGAAGCTAAATTAAAAATAGCCTTGATTTTTCTAGGTGCGCTGGTGCGCCTAAATGTTTTTTTTTTTTTGCAATTTTTTTTTTTTTAATTTGTATTTTTTTTTTTTTACCTTTATTTAACTAGGCAAGTCAGTTAAGAACAAATTCTTATTTTCAATGACGGCCTGGGAACAGTGGGTTAACTGCCTGTTCAGGGGCAGAACGACAGCTCGGGGGTTTGAACTTGCAACCTTCCGGTTACAAGTCCAATGCTCTAACCACTAGGCTACCCTGCCGCCCCAAATTAAAAGTCCAGATCGCAGAGCAAAATATTTCGACCATATGCAGGTAAAACAGACGCACTGTAGAGCCCTGGACTAAAACGTTCCACATGACTGTTCTACACTTCCTTTCCCCAAAGTGACAACCAAATAACAGACCTTTCAACCAGGAGTTTATAACCAACACCACAAATCCAATTAGACCAATACTTTCACATCAATCCATAAAACATGTGCTTCCACTTGGACACAGGACAGTTGTTAACTGCCACGGGGACTGAAAGGTGAGGAGCAAACAGCCAATTAGCAGAGGTTTATAGCCAAACAGCCAATTAGCAGAGGTTTAGAGGTTTATAGCCAAAACACCAATTGTTGTTGTTTACCATCACTCATTCATATATATATTTGTTTATGTACATATTCTTATTCATTCCTTTACACTTGTGTGTATAAGGTAGTTGTTGTGAAATTGTTAGATTACACGTTGGATATTACTGCATTGTCGGAACTAGAAGCACAATCGTTTCGCTACACTCACATTAACGTCTGCTAACCATGTGTATGTGACAAATACAATGTGACTTGATTGAAATAAAAGTCATTTTCCTCAACGTGTTTCACCGCTTTGACTAGACCACACATATCTGATGCTTCACCAATTCTACCTGAAACACACACACACACACACGCACGCACACACACACACACGCACACACACATGCGCGCGTACACACATGCGCGCGCACACACACACACGCGCACACACGCCACAGGGACAAGGCGTCAGAACAACAAACAGCTATCACTACTGTGAAAGTTAGTCAGCATCGAGGCATTGAAGGCACTGATGCACACAGAGACCGACACACAAACACACACACTCTCTCTCTCTTTTGGCTTTCAAAACAAGGGTATGAACCTGGGTTCAAATAAATGTGTATTTGTTATTTAACCCTTTACATTGGTGGGAATTGGCCTGTGTGGATCGGGCTGACTTGAAATGCATAACCATAGTAGCAACTGGAAAGGGAACAGTTTGGAGAGAATAGAAAAAGTTAACACACAACAGTTCACATGACAAGACTGATTCCAAACATTCCAGTTTGTTTTACGAGCATTTTACATTGACTGTACTTTCCAAGACATTCAGTAACATAACACTGTTCCTGGAAAATGTGGCGGGGTAGGTGCAACGTAAGACAAAATAAATGACGAGGCTTTGAGTGAGAGGACTAACTGGTGTCTCCAAGTGGACACACACCTCTCTAAAGTGTGCACAGTTCCTAAACAATTTCTATGCCCTTTTATGCCTCAAAGTAGAGTCTTTAACTCTTAAGGTACTCTGAGCTCTCTTACAGTAGCTGTGCTGTTGAGGAACTAGAGCAGGGCTATTTAACTACATTCTTATGGGGGTCAGATTTGAAAAAGGTTATTTACAGGGGGGACAGACATTTTCTACATGGGATTACTCTTCCTAAAACCGGTCTAAAAAAAACTATGCACAAAATACAATTATAATCTTATGAGGCAATTTTACTGAAATGTAATTTATCTAAAAGTTCATTTTAAGAGCTTAAAGATGACCCTAATTCAGTGCATCAAATTGCTTAAATAATTAAACGCATTTGAACTGTTCCTTCAAAAAGTATTCACACCCCTGGACTGTTTCCATATTTTGTTACGTTACATATTGTGTGTCACTTGACGAAACACCAATTCCCCATAATGTCAAAGTGGAATTGTGTTTTTAGAAATGTTTACAAATTAATAAAAAATGTAAAGCTGAAATGTCTTGAGTCGATAAGTATTCAACATCTTTGTAATGGCAAGCCTAAATAAGTTCAGGAATAAACATTTGCTTAACAAGTCACATTGTGTGCAATAGTTTTTAAATTTTTTATGACTACTTCCTCTCTGTACCCATTTACATTACATTACATTTAAGTCATTTAGCAGACGCTCTTATCCAGAGCGACTTACAAATTGGTGCATTCACCTTATGACATCCAGTGGAACAGCCACTTTACAATAGTGCATCTAAATCTTTTAAGGGGGGTGAGAAGGATTACTTTATCCTATCCTAGGTATTCCTTAAAGAGGTGGGGTTTCAGGTGTCTCCGGAAGGTGGTGATTGACTCCGCTGTCCTGGCGTCGTGGGGGAGTTTGTTCCACCATTGGGGGGCCAGAGCAGCGAACAGTTTTGACTGGGCTGAGCGGGAACTGTACTTCCTCAGTGGTAGGGAGGCGAGCAGGCCAGAGGTGGATGAACGCAGTGCCCTTGTTTGGGTGTAGGGCCCACACATACAATCAATTATCTGTAAGGTCCATAATTTAAGCAGTGAATTTTAAACACAGAACCAACCACAAAGACCAGGGTGGTTTTCCCAAGCAAAGAAGGGCACCTATTGGTGTTTAAAAAAAGAAGACGCAGACATTGAATAACCCTTTTCTACCTGAACGTGGGGCCTAGTGGTTAGAGCGTTGGAATAGTAACCGGAAGGTTGCAAGTTCAAATCCCCGAGCTGACAGGGTACAAATCTGTCATTCTGCCCCTGAACAGGCAGTTAACCCACTGTTCCTAGGCCGTCATTGAAAATAAGATGTTATGTTTTGGGCAAATCCAATACAACATATTCCTGAGTACCACTCTTCATATTTTCAAGCATACTGGTGGTTGCGTCATGTTATGGGTATGCTTGTAATCATTAAGGACCGGGGAGTTCTTCAGGATACAAAAAACTGAATGGAGCTAAGCACTGGTCAAATCCTTAGAGGAAAACCTGGTTCAGTTTGCTTTTCACCTGACACTGGGAGATGAATTCACCTTTCAGCAGGACAATAAACTAAAACACAAGGTCAAATCGACACTGGAGTTGCCTAGCAAGAAGACAGTGAAAGTTCCTGAGTGGGCGAGGTACAGTCTTGACTTAAATGTACTTGAAAATGTATTGAAAGACCTGCAAATGATTGTCTAGAAAAATGTAACCAACCAAATTGACAGAGCTTGAAGAATATTGAAAAGAATGAAAAAAAATGGGTTTCACTTTGTCGTTATGGGGTATTGCGTGTAGATGAGTGAGAAAAAAAAACGAATTTAACGAATTTTGAATTTAGGTTCTGACACAACAAAATGTGGAATAATCCAAGGGGTATGAATACTTTCTGAAGACATTGATTGTACTTATAACACAGTTGACCTGCATCACATTATTTCATTTCTACCTTCGTGTCTGTTTTACATACATACAGTGGGGCAAAAAAGTATTTAGTCAGCCACCAATTGTGCAAGTTCTCCCACTTAAAAAGATGAGAGAGGCCTGTAATTTTCATCATATGTACACTTCAACTATGACAGACAAAATGAGAAAAAAAATCCAGAAAATTGTAGGATTTTTAATGAATGTGTTTGCAGATTATGGTGGAAAATAAGTATTTGGTCACCTACAAACAAGCAAGATTTCTGGCTCTCACAGACCTGTAACTTCTTCTTTAAGAGGCTCCTCTGTCCTCCACTCGTTACCTGTATTAATGGCACCTGTTTGAACTTGTTATCAGTATAAAAGACACCTGTCCACAACCTCAAACAGTCACACTCCAAACTCCACTATGGCCAAGACCAAAGAGCTGTCAAAGGACACCAGAAACAAAATTGTAGACCTGCACCAGGCTGGGAAGACTGAATCTGCAATGGTTTGAAGAATTCAACTGTGGGAGCAATTATTAGGAAATGGAAGACATACAAGACCACTGATAATTTCCCTTGATCTGCGGCTCCACGCAAGATCTCACCCCGTGAGGTCAAAATGATCACAAGAACGGTGAGCAAAAATCCCAGAACCACACGGGGGGACCTAGTGAATGACCTGCAGAGAGCTGGGACCAAAGTAACAAAGCCTACCATCAGTAACACACTACGCCGCCAGGGACTCAAATCCTGCAGTGCCAGACGTGTCCCCCTGCTTAAGCCAGTACATGTCCAGGCCCGTCTGAAGTTTGCAAGAGAGCATTTGGATGATCCAGAAGAAGATTGGGAGAATGTCATATGGTCAGATCAAACCAAAATATAACTTTTTGGTAAAAACTAAACTCGTCGTGTTTGGAGGACAAAGAATGCTGAGTTGCATCCAAAGAACACCATACCTACTGTGAAGTATGGGGGTGGTAACATCATGCTTTGGGCTGTTTTTCTGCAAAGGGACCAGGACGACTGATCAGTGTAAAGGAAAGAATGAATGGGGCCATGTATCGTGAGATTGTGAGTGAAAACCTCCTTCCATCAGCAAGGGCATTGAATATGAAACGTGGCTGGGTCTTTCAGCGTGACAATATCCCAAACATACCGCCCGGGCAACGAAGGAGTGGCTTCGTAAGAAGCATTTCAAGGTCCTGGAGTGGCCTAGCCAGTCTCCAGATCTCAACCCCATAGAAAATCTTTGGAGGGAGTTGAAAGTCCGTGTAGCCCAGCAACAGCCCCAAAACATCACTGCTCTAGAGGAGATCTGCATGGAGGAATGGGCCAAAATACCAGCAATAGTGTGTGAAAAACTTGTGAAGACTTACAGAAAACGTTTGACCTCTGTCATTGCCAACAAAGGGTATATAACAAAGTATTGAGATAAACTTTTGTTATTGACCAAATACTTATTTTCCACCATAATTTGCAAATAAATTAATTAAAAATCCTACAATGTGATTTTCTGGATTGTTTTTCTCATTTTGTCTGTCATAGTTGAAGTGTACCTATGATGAAAATTACAGGCCTCTCTCATCTTTTTAAGTGGGAGAAACTTGCACAATTGGTGGCTGACTAAATACTTTTTTGCCCCACTGTATATATCATAGGTAGATGATGTAATGACACCACAAAAAATATAGCGTCGCACGTGCAACACAGCAGTCCTAACCGAGCCCACAATGTCCGCTGTGTGGATCGAGCAGTCAACAAGTCGAACAGTCATTTGAAAGAGTAAGAACATTTCAGAGAGACAACACAAAGATGAAATCCATTAACCCCAAGATAACGGAATTCATTGCCCTTGACAATCAATCGTTCTCTGTCGTGGGTGATGTTGGCTTTCGCCGAATGGTCGAGCACCGGTACACACTACCAAGTAGGCGCTATTTTTCCAGATGTTGCCCTACCTGAGTTACACAGCGTCCGTGAACTGCTTGCTATGGGCGTCGCTGCTTCACGACTGACATTTGGACCAGCGATGTCAGCCCCATGAGCTTTATGAGTCTGACAGCACAGTGGGTCGACGAGGACTTCGTACTGAGGGAAGCCGTATTGCATGCTGAAGACTGTGCTGGTTCTCATACCGCTGCTGCCATTTCAATGGCATTTGAGAACATGTTTGAAACTTGGAAACATGAACACTCCCAGCTCCACTCAAACAACTGACTCAAGAAATAAGCTCCACTGTGTCCGGTGCAGACCCTGTCATGGCCCTGAAACACCTGTTCAACAAAAATGCCAACACAGACCGTCGGCTTAACTTGGAAAAGTACTCTACTCGAGGCTGTGGACAAGTGATTCGGTGGCATTCTCTCTGAGCCTCTTTACTATGTTGCCACCGTGCTTGATGCTTGGTACAAGGACCGCTACTTCGACGCAGACAAGAAACAGGGCTTACGTGAAATGTTACAGACACAGCTGGACAAGATGGAAACGGACACAGTGACAGTGAGCACCGAGGAAGAGAGGCCGCGGACAGAGATGAAACTATGATGATGGTTGAGACTGAACAAATGAACAATGAAACAGCACAGCAAGTAAGTGAAAGAAATAGGTTTTGATTGTGATTTACTGGTAATGGGGACAAATGTAAATGCCAACAAAATAACTGTGTGTGTGTGTGTGTCTCTCTCTCAACTATTTAACTGAACTAGAATGCTTAAAAGGCCGCTACAATTTGAAATATCGGATATCGGTATTGTTACTTTTTTGGCAAGGAAAATATTGGATATCTGTATCGGCCTAAAACATCATATTGCTGCATCACTATTGGCAACATCAAGCACAGACAGACAAACTGACAGACTGGTGGAGCAACGAGCTACTGTCTTCAGGTGCTGCACTACGGAGTAGGTGAGAAACACACACATCAACCCCAAGTAAGGACTACAGGTAGTGCTGTGTGTGTGTGGACAGTCTAGCTTGAAGACTTACTGCACACTCTTGACTTCTAATGCGTAGCATACTGCCATTCGGACTCTAAACACACACGTCTCTCTGTCAAAGTCTCTTTGATCTTCTGTGGCATTGTGTCACTGTCTTCTATGGTCAGCCACATTCTATACTGATGCAGCTCCAAGGCCACAGACACACATCAAACAACGCATCGTATCCCCCCCCAAAACACATTTAATATTAAAAAGGCCTGAATCTGCACATTTACACATTTACACAAACACACACACACACACGTTATTCAAATCCAAACACAATCCAAGTCTATCGCTGAGGGCAGACTCAGACTTCCGACCCTGTATTCTTTGATCCCATTGGCCACAGACCAGGGGTCCTTTTGTAGTCATTGGAAAATGTGCCCGTGACTCAAACACACAGTCTCTCCCAGGCCTCATATAATTAACATCAAAGGACAAATATCCCCCCAAAACATGGAAGCGAGGGAGACATGCTCCCAGACACACACACAGACAGACCCACACAACCTCTTAATTAGCTAGGCCTCTGGCCCTGTAGCAGTCCTCCGAGGATCCATTGTGATCCCCAAACAACACACACACACACACACACACACACACACACACACACACACACACACACACACACACACACACACACACACACACACGCACACACCCAGCCCCCAGGCCTTCTGTTGTGATAGTGATGAGCTGATGTCTGTGTGGTGTGTGTACTCGTTAGCCTATCCTTCTCCCTCATCCTCTCCTCTCCTCTCCTCATTATCTCCCCTCTAGCATAGCTATAGTACTGGTGGAATGACATCATTGTTCTCGATAGCCTAGAAGCAAATACACCTTGGATGGATATGGTTATAGTCACATCAGTAGAGTGGTCTAATAGACAGTCTGTGATCCCACATAACACAGACTGGGAGGTGTTTCTGGGGCCGCCACTGAGCCACGTATGCAGTGATCACACATACAAGACACACGCACGCACGCACGCACACACATCGATCCATGCTGAGAGCAGCTGGGGCGTGCTATTGGTCAGACGGATCCCCTGTGTGGTTGCCGCGGGATACAGCTACTCTTCGGCCAATCAGATCACTGACCGCACAGGAATGACCTGACCTTAGAGTGTGACATACGCCAAGTCACACCAGCATCAGAGGGGCAGCCGGCCGCACGCACGTCAAAGTCAGAGCACAGACAGAAGAACTCTGTCTGGCCTAACACATCACAGAGGTCAATATGGATAATCCGCGCAAGCCATGTGTCCTGCAATAGTGATGCGCGGGTTGACTCATAACCCACACTCTGTGCGGATTGAACAAAAAGTAAACAATACCTTATAGGCCACACTGCATTTTTTCTTTCATTATTTTAGGCTATCTGGCATTAGTGCATAAGCTTTAGAGCCCAACTGTACACGCGCCAAATATCTTACACGCCAATCGTGGTCCCCTCTCCCTCCGGCCCCCTCTCCTTCCAGCCCCCCTCTCCTTCCAGCCCCCCTCACTCCAGCCCCCTCTCCTTCCAGCCCCCCTCTCCCTCCAGCCCCCCTCTCTCTCCAGCCCCCCTCTCCCTCCAGCCACCTCTTCTTCCAGCCACCTCTTCTTCCAGCCCCCTCTCTCTCCAGCCCCCCTCTCCCTCCAGCCCCCTCTCCCTCCAGCCCCTTCTCCCTCCAGCCCCCTCTCCCTCCAACCACCCTCTCCCTCCAGCCCCCTCTCCCTCCAGCCCCCTCTCTCTCCAGCCCCTCTCCCTCCAGCCCCCTCTCCCTCCAGCCCCCTCTCTCTCCAGCCCCCCTCTCTCTCCAGCCCCCTCTCCCTCCAGCCCCCTCTCCGCAGTATTAACGGCAGACGGATGCTCTGACCTTTTCACTCTAATCAGATCCCTATTGGCTCTACTAGACCCAGAGGACATGAGTCACAACCAGTGGCTACAACACCAGCTCTCACACTAGTCACACTTAATGTGTCAAAACGGCGCACGCAACCTATCAGGAGCAAGTACAGCAACATGCTAGGAGGAGTGGAGAACAGCGTGGACATATCCAATGTGAACTTTCTCAGCATTGGACTACAGTGACAAAGTCACAAGATTCCGTGGAAAGGGAGGAGGGGTGTCTGTGGGTGATGCTTGGAGAAAAGCAGCAGTGACATGGTGGATATTAGCCTTCGACTTACATTAGATCTCGCTCGCACGCGCATACGCACAGACACACACAGACACAGACAAGCCATCCCCTTACATTAGCAACCACACATCCAGCGATCAGTTAATGCTGTCCGCAGGCTATTACTCCAGACAGATGGCAGCTGCTCTCCTCTCTCTCCTCCTCCTTTATTCCTACTTTATTCCCCTTTTCCGGTGAGAAGATGTAGATAGATAACGGCCTTAAAATAACTAATATCTTTCCAATAAAGCCATTAACACCGACCCCCCTTGTCTACGTCTCTCACTCGCCGTCTGATTGGAGGGCTCTGAAGCAGTGTTGATACAGAAGGGTTCTCGAACAGATAGTGCCGACTCTCCAACTAGACGAGCTATTTAAAAGGCATCTGCGTAAACAGGCAGGGTAAAGGTTAGGGAAAACAACACTATCAACCACCAAGCCACACGCACAAACCACAGGACTCCCTCTGTGTACTCCATCTCTCTGTCTTTCAGTCTCTTATTGAAAGTATTGATTGGGCAGGCTTAAATGACCCTGAACCGAGCAACCAATATGTGGAGGCTGAGAAGTGATCACTTCATAGTTCATCAATTATTAAGATGTTTTTCATTTCCTGTCTGTGGCCCTGAGGCCTAATAATAGTTGTGTGTGTGTGTGTGTGTGTGTGTGTGTGTGTGTGTGTGTGTGTGTGTGTGTGTGTGTGTGTGTGTGTGTGTGTGTGTGTGTGTGTGTGTGTGTGTGTGTGTGTGTGTGTGTGTTCCTCTCTCTGGGATCCTGAGATAACTTACCCTGGAGACCCGTCTCTCCATCCCTCGCTGATCCCTCTTCAAGGGAAGACAGAATGGACGGAACCTCACTAGGCTCACAAGAGGCAAGGGGCATTTTTATCAGCTTTCCCTTTAATACAAACTGGGTGTGTGAGTGTACTAACTGCAGAGCGAGATACACTGGAACACACAAACCATCTTATCATCCATTTACAGCTGGCAACACACACAAAGCTACCCTGTTATGAACACACTGTGGAGAGAGAGGAGAGGAGGAGCAGAGGAGACGAGAGAAAGAGTGTGGGTGCAGAGGAGACGAGAGAAAGAGTGTGGGTGCAGAGAAGACGAGAGAAAGAGTGTGGGTGCAGAGGAGACGAGAGAAAGAGTGTGGGTGCAGAGGAGACGAGAGAAAGAGTGTGGGTGCAGAGGAGACGAGAGAAAGAGTGTGGGTGCAGAGGAGACGAGAGAAAGAGTGTGGGTGCAGAGAAGACAAGAGAATGAGTGTGGGTGCAGAGGAGACGAGAGAAAGAGTGTGGGTGCAGAGGAGACGAGAGAAAGAGTGTGGGTGCAGAGGAGACGAGAGAAAGAGTGTGGGTGCAGAGGAGACGAGAGAAAGAGTGTGGGTGCAGAGAGAGACGAAAGAAAGAGTGTGGGTGCAGAGAAGACAAGAGAATGAGTGTGGGTCCAGAGGAGACGAGAGAAAGAGTGTGGGTGCAGAGAAGACGAGAGAAAAAGGTTGGGTGCAGAGAAGACGAGAGAAAAAGGTTGGGTGCAGAGAAGACGAGAAAAAGAGTGTGGGTGCAGAGGAGACGAGAGAAAGAGTGTGGGTGCAGAGAAGACGAGAGAAAGAGTGTGGGTGCAGAGGAGACGAGAGAAAGAGTGTGGGTGCAGAGGAGACGAGAGAAAGAGTGTGGGTGCAGAGGAGACGAGAGAAAGAGTGTGGGTGCAGAGGAGACGAGAGAAAGAGTGTGGGTGCAGAGGAGACGAGAGAATGAGTGTGGGTGCAGAGGAGACGAGAGAAAGAGTGTGGGTGCAGAGAAGACGAGAGAAAGAGGTTGGGTGCAGAGAAGACGAGAGAAAGAGTCTGGGTGCAGAGGAGACCAGAGAAAGAGTGTGGGTGCAGAGGAGACCAGAGAAAGAGTGTGGGTGCAGAGGAGATGAGAGAAAGAGTGTGGGTGCAGAGGAGACGAGAGAAAGAGTGTGGGTGCAGAGAAGACGATAGAAAAAGTGTGGGTGCAGAGGAGACGAGAGAAAGAGTGTGGGTGCAGAGGAGACGAGAGAAAGAGTGTGGGTGCAGAGAAGACGAGAGAAAGAGGTTGGGTGCAGAGAAGACGAGAGAAAGAGTGTGGGTGCAGAGGAGACCAGAGAAAGAGTGTGGGTGCAGAGGAGAGAGAGAAAGAGTGTGGGTGCAGAGAGACGAGATAAAGTGTGGGTGCAGAGGAGACCAGAGAAAGAGTGTGGGTGCAGAGGAACCAGAGAAAGAGTGTGGGTGCAGAGGAGACCAGAGAAAGAGTGTGGGTGCAGAGGAGACCAGAGAAAGAGTGTGGGTGCAGAGGAGACCAGAGAAAGAGTGTGGGTGCAGAGGAGACCAGAGAAAGAGTGTGGGTGCAGAGGAGACGAAGAAAGAGTGTGGGTGCAGAGGAGCAGAGAAAGAGTGTGGGTGCAGAGAAGACAAGAGAATGAGTGTGGGTGCAGAGGAGACGAGAGAAAGAGTGTGGGTGCAGAGGAGACGAGAGAAAGAGTGTGGGTGCAGAGGAGACGAGAGAAAGAGTGTGGGTGCAGAGGAGACGAGAGAAAGAGTGTGGGTGCAGAGGAGACGAGAGAAAGAGTGTGGGTGCAGAGGAGACGAGAGAAAGAGTGTGGGTGCAGAGGAGACGAGAGAAAGAGTGTGGGTGCAGAGGAGACGAGAGAATGAGTGTGGGTGCAGAGGAGACGAGAGAAAGAGTGTGGGTGCAGAGAAGACGAGAGAAAGAGGTTGGGTGCAGAGAAGACGAGAGAAAGAGTGTGGGTGCAGAGGAGACGAGAGAAAGAGTGTGGGTGCAGAGGAGACGAGAGAAAAAGTGTGGGTGCAGAGAAGACGATAGAAAAAGTGTGGGTGCAGAGGAGACGAGAGAAAGAGTGTGGGTGCAGAGGAGACGAGAGAAAGAGTGTGGGTGCAGAGAAGACGAGAGAAAGAGGTTGGGTGCAGAGAAGACGAGAGAAAGAGTGTGGGTGCAGAGGAGACCAGAGAAAGAGTGTGGGTGCAGAGGAGACGAGAGAAAGAGTGTGGGTGCAGAGAAGACGAGATAAAGGGTGTGGGTGCAGAGGAGACCAGAGAAAGAGTGTGGGTGCAGAGGAGACCAGAGAAGAGTGTGGGTGCAGAGGAGACCAGAGAAAGAGTGTGGGTGCAGAGGAGACGAGAGAAAGAGTGTGGGTGCAGAGGAGACGAGAGAAAGAGTGTGGGTGCAGAGAGAAAGAGTCAGGGTGCAGAGGAGACGAGAGAAAGAATGTGGGTGCAGAGGAGACGAGAGAAAGAGTGTGGGTGCAGAGAAGCGAGAGAATGAGTGTGGGTGCAGAGGAGACGAGAGAAAGAGTGTGGGTGCGAGAGAAAGAGTGTGGGTGCAGAGGAGACGAGAGAAAGAGTGTGGGTGCAGAGGAGACGAGAGAAAGAGTGTGGGTGCAGAGGAGACGAAAGAAAGAGTGTGGGTGCAGAGAAGACAAGAGAATGAGTGTGGGTGCAGAGAAGACGAGAGAAAAAGGTTGGGTGCAGAGAAGACGAGAGAAAGAGTGTGGGTGCAGAGGAGACGAGAGAAAGAGTGTGGGTGCAGAGAAGACGAGAGAAAGAGTGTGGGTGCAGAGAAGACGAGAGAAAGAGTGTGGGTGCAGAGGAGACGAGAGAAAGAGTGTGGGTGCAGAGGAGACGAGAGAAAGAGTGTGGGTGCAGAGGAGACGAGAGAAAGAGTGTGGGTGCAGAGAAGACGAGAGAAAGAGGTTGGGTGCAGAGAAGACGAGAGAAAGAGTGTGGGTGCAGAGGAGACCAGAGAAAGAGTGTGGGTGCAGAGGAGACCAGAGAAAGAGTGTGGGTGCAGAGGAGACCAGAGAAAGAGTGTGGGTGCAGAGGAGACCAGAGAAAGAGTGTGGGTGCAGAGAAGACGAGAGAAAGAGTGTGGGTGCAGAGAAGACGAGAGAAAGAGTGTGGGTGCAGAGGAGACGAGAGAAAGAGTGTGGGTGCAGAGGAGACCAGAGAAAGAGTGTGGGTGCAGAGAAGACGAGAGAAAGAGTGTGGGTGCAGAGAAGACGAGAGAAAGAGTGTGGGTGCAGAGGAGACGAGAGAAAGAGTGTGGGTGCAGAGGAGACGAGAGAAAGAGTGTGGGTGCAGAGGAGACGAGAGAAAGAGTGTGGGTGCTGAGGAGACCAGAGAAAGAGTGTGGGTGCAGAGGAGACGAGAGAAAGAGTGTGGGTGCAGAGGAGACGAGAGAAAGAGTGTGGGTGCAGAGGAGACGAGAGAAAGAGTGTGGGTGCAGAGAAGACGAGAGAAAGAGTGTGGGTGCAGAGGAGACGAGAGAAAGAGTGTGGGTGCAGAGGAGACGAGAGAAAGAGTGTGGGTGCAGAGGAGACGAGAGAAAGAGTGTGGGTGCAGAGGAGACGAGAGAAAGAGTGTGGGTGCAGAGAAGACGAGAGAAAGAGTGTGGGTGCAGAGAAGACGAGAGAAAGAGTGTGGGTGCAGAGGAGACGAGAGAAAGAGTGTGGGTGCAGAGGAGACGAGAGAAAGAGTGTGGGTGCAGAGGAGACCAGAGAAAGAGAGTGTGGGTGCAGAGAAGACGATAGAAAGAGTGTGGGTGCAGGGGAGACGAGAGAAAGAGTGTGGGTGCAGAGGAGACGGGAGAAAGAGTGTGGGTGCAGAGAAGACGAGAGAAAGAGGTTGGGTGCAGAGAAGACGAGAGAAAGAGTGTGGGTGCAGAGGAGACGAGAGAAAGAGTGTGGGTGCAGAGAAGACGAGAGAAAGAGTGTGGGTGCAGAGAAGACGAGAGAAAGAGTGTGGGTGCAGAGAAGACGAGAGAAAGAGGTTGGGTGCAGAGGAGACGGGAGAAAGAGTGTGGGTGCAGAGGAGACCAGAGAAAGAGTGTGGGTGCAGAGAAGACGAGAGAAAGAGTGTGGGTGCAGAGAAGACGAGAGAAAGAGTGTGGGTGCAGAGGAGACGAGAGAAAGAGTGTGGGTGCAGAGAAGACGAGAGTGGAAAGCGTCTCCGATTCCCCATCTCTCCCTCTCGGCCCATCAGTGTGAACTCGTTTCTGGGGATGCGCTGCAGGGTTCAACACGAGGCTCCGTTCATAACAGCAGGACCACAAGGATCACTACACACCCCTGAGCACACCCCTCCCATTCACTCTCAGAGACAACTAAAAAGTAGCAGGAAATGGGTGTGCTACAGGTCAAAGTAAATACCTGCATTTCTGCATGCGGCTTCTACAAATAAGATGTGTGGAGTGAAATGTACGACTTATCTCGCTCTATACCCCCCCCTTTTGTCTTTCTGTATTGCGCTCTCTCTCTCTCAGTAGCTGTTTTTATAAAAGCAGCTGTATCGTAAATGGGCCCATGCTGTAGCTTTCAAAGGTAAATTGATGTCAGCAGCGCGGCAGTACGTTTGCATAAAACCGTGGGAAGATGGGCCAAGGGAAAGTCACTCTGAGAGCTGAAAGCAAACTGACAGCTGCCTGACTAACTAAAGCTTTCACATACTTTAACCCTCATTACAGAATGCAACGCAACCTCCAAAGAAAATTGAGGCTCTTGACATAACTGTACGCTGTGTACGGTAAAGGACTGTGATAAAGCTCCTGTTGCAGGTCTAGTAATTCATGCAGGCAAAGAAAAAAATATGAAAAGGTAGATAGACGTGATGCACACGATATGCCGGTTGCATTCCACACTCTTTTTGATGTGCAAAGAAAGAAAGAAAGAAAGAAAGAAAGAAAGAAAGAAAGAAAGAAAGAAAGAAAGAAAGAAAGAAAGAAAGAAAGAAAGAAAGAAAGAAAGAAAGAAAGAAAGAAAGGAGAAAGAGAGAGCGAGAAAGAAAGAAAGAAGAGAGAGAAAGGAGAAAGAGAGAGAAAGAAAGAAAATAAATAAAGAGGACAGAATTGTTGGATAACCTTTCTAATAACGGAGGCTATTGAAAAACAGATTGTATTTTACGCTAGTATTTTACAAGCGGACTGTGGGCTTGACAGACAGACAGGGCCTGAAGGCAGCAGTCAGACTGGCTTTCAGAACACAACTGGGGAACTCAAGACTCCCAAAGTTCCCCTCAAACCAGCTCCATTTATCAAACTTTGGACACAGGGTGATGTTTTCATTAAGAAAATATCTACAGTGTGACATTTATAGCGGCCTGTTAAAATGAAGATATATTGCAGTTTTCACAAGGTGGCAAAAAATAGATCCATCTATCTCTCTGCTGAAACATCTTACAGAGAAGGCCTTATTAATGTAACGCATCCACAATCAACCAATCCCCAGAGAATATGCTAATCCATAACTTCTGGAAGCCTGTAGAAGTATTTTACGACGGCCTGTAAAAGCTTTTCTGGAAAACTGTCTCTGTCAGGTCCAGTTGTTCGACGTGACGAAGCAAGACAAGCGATTTCACTTCGCAAGACATCATTTGTGCTTCATCCGGTCTGTGATTGAGAATCTTAAATTGAAAGGTCCTCAGAAAGTGGCTGCTTGAAAACAGCCCTGATGTAAAGTCAAGACTGAAGGGGGATGGTGGTTGATTTTTTATAAGGGCCAGGAGGACTAAGTTCTCGCCAGAAAGACTGGTTCTTCTTCAGTCATATCACAGCAGCTTAACCAAGACACTGAACATCATACTGTGCTTTAAAGTCAAGTCTCACTGAATCACACTCAACGTTCATCTGAGTAAAAGTGTTTTCATAACCATCCAGAGGTTAAATACCTTTTTATCAGAGACCTTATTAAAATATATATATATTTTTCTCCCCTATTTCGTGGTTTCCAATTGTTAGTAGTTACTATCTTGTCTCGTCGCTACAACTCCCGTACGGGCTCGGGAGAGAAGAAGGTCGAAAGCCATCCGGCCTCCGAAACACAACCCAACCAAGCTTCTTAACACAGCGCGCATCCAACCCGGAAGCCAGCCGCACCTGGCGACCTGGATAGCGTGCACTGCGCCGGGCCCGCCACAGGAGTTGCTAGTGTGCGATGACACAAGGATATCCCTACCGGCCAAACCCTCCCTAATCCGGACGACGCTAGGCCAATTGTGCGTCGCCCCATGGACCTCCCGGTCGGGGCCGGCTGCGACAGAGCCTGGGCTCGAACTCAAGAGTCTCTGGTGGCACAGCTAGCACTGCGATGCAATGCCTTAGACCACTGCAGAGATGTACCTTTAACAAATCGCCAGGCACAGAGAGCTTCATCAGGCACAGTGGCACGCCAAGCGCTTCTCTTCATCATGTACGCGACCTGGGACCCATGACGGCAGCCATGCTTGATCAACACAGATGAGAGGATGACAGACGAGTGGAGAAAGTGAATGACGAGATTGAGTGAAGAAAGGGATGTAAAAGAGAGGAGTGATTGAGACTGCTGATACGGTGAATAGGATGCCCCAAGAGACCCTGATATCTACCCCTGAGGACAGTGTGTGTCTCTCTCTCTGTGTGTGTGTCTCTCTCTCTCTCTCTGTGTGTCTCTCTCTCTCTCTCTGTGTGTCTCTCTCTCTCTCTCTGTGTGTCTCTCTCTCTCTCTCTCTCTCTCTCTCTCTCTCTCTCTCTCTCTCTCTCTCTCTCTCTCTCTCTCTCTCTCTCTCTCTCTCTCTCTCTCTCTCTCTCTCTCTCTCGTAGTTATTTATATATGAAACACTATGATCAGGGATAACGTCCATGATTCCATATCCCATACTGTGCATTAGTGCCTAATACAGCTGCTTTAACTGGCAAATGACAAATCCGGGTTAAGTATCCATCTCAACAGCAGTCCAATTGAAAAGTCCTTTAATCCACTAATGTTTTCTCTCTCTCTCTCTCTCTCTCTCTCTCTCTCTCTCTCTCTCTCTCTCTCTCTCTCTCTCTCTCTCTCTCTCTCTCTCTCTCTCTCTCTCTCTCTCTCTCTCTCTCTCTCTTCTCTCTCTCTCTCTCTCTCTCTCTCTCTCTCTCTCTCTCTCTCTCTCTCTCTCTCTCTCTCTCTCTCTCTCTCTCTGTCTCTGTGTGTGTGTGTGTTGATCTATACACGACAGAGACCAGTGCTTCAGACTGAGAGCCAATGACAAGGGCTGTACTGGTGAGGAGATGAGTAGCTGACATGTTCTTAGAGCATTAGGATTGAACTAGGCCAGGGAAATATATATAATGTCCTTGGTTTTGAAAGAAATGCAAAAAATACAGAAATACAGTGGAGACCCATTATCAGCAGCCATCACTCCTGTGTTCCAATGGCACGGTATTGATTGATCATTAGAAAACCCTTTTGCAATTATGTTAGCACAGCTGAAAACTGGCCTCGTTAAACGAGTTGAGTATCCGGAGCATCAGCAATTGTGGGTTCGGTTACAGGCTCAAAATAGCCAGAAACAAAGAACGTTCTTCTGAAACTCGTCAGTCTATTCCATGCGAGAAATTGCCAAGAAACTGAAGATCTCATGCAATGCTGTGTACTACTCCCTTCACAGAACAGCGCAAACTGGCACTAACCAGAATAGAAAGAGGAGTGGGAGGCACCGGTGCACAGCTGAGCAAGAGGACAAGTATATACTAACCGGTACCCCCACACATTGACTCTGTATCGGCAGCCCCCTGTATATGGTCTCGCTATTGTTATTTTACTGCAGCTCTTTAATTACTTGTCACTTTCATCTCTTATTCTTATCGCATTTTTTGTTTTTTAACTGCATTGTTGGTTAGGGGCTCGTAAATAAGCATTTCACTGGAAGGTCAACACCTGTTGTAATCGGCGCATGTGACTAATACAATTTGATTAGAGTGTCTAGTTTGAGAAACAGACGCCTCACAAGTCCTCAACTGGCAGCTTCATTAAATAGTGCCCGCAAAACACCAGTCTCAACGTCAACAGTGAAGGGGCGACTCCGAAGTGCTGGCCTTCTAGGCAGAGTTGCAAAAAAAAAAAGAGCCATATCTCAGACTGGCCAATTAAGAGAAAATGGGCAAAAGAACACAAACACTGGACAGAGGAACTCTGCCTAGAAGGCCAGCATCCCGGAGTCGCCTCTTCATTCCTGATGTTGAGAAGTTATTTTTTAGTTCCTTGGAACTCAGTGGGGGGTCTCAACTTACTGTTGAGAGTTAGAATAGTAAAAATGTGTAGAATTGCAGGAAATTAACTCTAAAATGTCCCTTTTTTTCTCTCTATGCTGTCAATGTTTTGCTCGCAACATTTCAACTTAGGGCTCCCAAAAGGCTAAGGGCCGGCTCTGACTGCAGTGTGTGGTTGTGGCCCCACCCCCATCAAAGTCTCCATCTGTACTGTACGTATCATCCCATCACTATGGGAGACAGAGAGGGGACACGGTATACAGACCCTTCAGCCAGCACAGCCATGTGTGTGTGTGTGTGTGTGTGTGTGTGTGTGTGTGTGTGTGTGTGTATGCGCATGTCCAACCAAAGGCATCAACCGCTTCAAAGTTCCCACTCTGCCAGGCCGTGAGGCGGCCCGGCCTCTAACCACAAGGTCAAAAGATCAGCACCACTCTTTATTCACATTTTTACTCTCTATGGGTTTATGGCTAACTCTTATTTTCCCTCTTTTTACTGCCTCCCACAAGTCTGAGTTTCCGTAATCTTCCAGATCGGCTGCCAATACATTTCC
The DNA here is from genome assembly GCF_023373465.1 of Oncorhynchus keta. Taxonomy (NCBI): domain Eukaryota; kingdom Metazoa; phylum Chordata; class Actinopteri; order Salmoniformes; family Salmonidae; genus Oncorhynchus; species Oncorhynchus keta. Next base: position 43,516,333 of record NC_068434.1, on the reverse strand, counting down.
CACCAGAGTTCACGCTCTCATTGGTGATTCACAGGATGGGAAAGGAGAGCCTACACACCTACACACACACCCCTACACACACACACCCCTACACACACACACCCCTACACACACACACACACCCCACACACACAAGCTCTGGGGACCTTCTTTAATAGTCTTTCACTTCTGACGGATCTGATAAGACCGGGGAGCAGAGGGGAGTTTAAATAGTGATCGCTCTAAACGAGGGAGAGAGGGAATGAGGGAGGTAAGGGGTGAGGGAGGAGGGAGGGAGGGAGGGAGGGAGGTTGGGGCCGAGATGTATAAGCCACAGCATATAGCTATTACCACTATGAGAGGGCTGGGAGCATGTGTAGAATAGACTGGGTGTGAGAGGCTGCTGGTGACCGGGGTGTTTCATAGCTCTGCAAATGGGACAAAGGTTTGGTATACAGGAATCAAAGCCTAAACCCTGGTGTTGCTAGCTGCAATCCTGCAACTTGAGTCATTGGGAACCACAACAGTTAACTTAGGGTCTCAGAACTAGCCAGTGGAGTTGGGGAGGCCACAGCTAAACATAACGTTTCGCCTGGAAAGCACATTCACCTCACAGCTATGAAAAGAAACCTCAGGCATTACAAACGCCCTAACTGAGGGAAATTACAACCTTTTGTGATGGTAACATCAACATGGTTTCTCACAGAGTTAAACGGAGAGGAACACATACACCTAAAAACAACCAGTGTTTTTAAAAACTCCATTTACCCCTCATCTTCTCATTCTAAGTCGGGGAATTCCTAGCTTCAGTAGAAAAAGGAAGACTCTTTAAAAAAAAAGAATAATAAAAAAAGAGTTGACAGTTGGGAGTTTCCAGCGGGAAAAGTTTCCAGAAAGTTTCAGTGTCTTGAGTGTTTATGCATCAATCCGTTCCAGCGGATCATTTTTAGGTACAGGAGTTTGGGCAGCCGATCAAGCACACGATACAGTATGGTCTGGCCTGGATATGTTAGGTTAGGGGGGGGGGAGCAGGCATTTGAACCGGGATGTGTTTTGGCACCCATTCAATGCTGAGCCGTCTAGGACATAGGGTTTTTCCCCAGTGGACTTTGAGCACTGGTCAACACCGAAACCTCCAAACCTACTATAAGACCATAGCAGAAACACACTAACCAACCAACCCACACAAACACCACCCCAGGAAACATGTCTCGGTGTGAACTGAGAGCATTGAGTGTGAAGAGTGTGGGCTGGGGTGTACAAAGGGCGTTTTGGCTCAGTGGTCTGTAACAGGTGACCGGATGTACACACACACACACCTCTCCTACTTCTGATATGGTTTAACAAAGCAGAAAGACAAGAGCATCCACTTACACCGCTGCACAACAGCAGTGACTGGGAATGTCTTCAAATTGAATATGCTAAAATTGTCCAAGGAACATTTAAGCTTTTTTCTAATCCACACCCTAGACAGACACACCCTCCAGCCTTTCGATGATACCTAATAGGCTACAATACCCTCTTCTTCTTCTACTTTAGTTAGAGAAGAGACATCCCCCTCTCCCCTGGTGACGGGAAGCCTGGGTAATTCTCTTAATCTGTGCCCAATTCTAGGCATTTACATAAACATGTGCACTCTCAAGCCCCCTTAATAGAAGAGCATTTTTAATACGCAATTACACTCCTCAATAGAATCCACTTATTAAGCTAGTGTGGGACAAACAGGTATGTACACAGAGAGGGACTCCAAGACACAACGGCTGAAGTGCTGCTCTGCCACCAGGGAGAGGTGAACTCAATAGAAGGAGCTCAATTCATTTAACCAGGGTTCATTAAACCGAGCGCGGTGGCTTCTCCCCGCTTCCCTCGTCTCATTTGTGCATGTCGGGCGCGAGTGCGTGCATGCGATCCACCCCCCCCCCCCCCATTTGACCACACCCTATACAACTAAACCATTCGTCCCTGGCCCTGCACATCAAACGGTCTTCACATCTGCATGGTCACACCTGTACGGTCTGGATCAGGACGTTTTCAGGACGTTTTCAGGACGTTTTCTTTTTTAAACCGCAGCACGGCTTTTCTGGCTGAGCATCTTTCCTTTATAGCTTTTGGGAGATTTTCTTCCACGTACAGATCTCAAGTTAGGATTTGGCCACCAATACTGTAGCCCCTTATTACAGCCAGCATCGCTGTGAAAGTACATTCCCTCAGACCTGTCTGAGAGTATTTGGGCAGAGCAGGATGTGTTGAAGGACGAGCGTCTGGACACAGGAAGCATCAGAGCCTGTATCCCTGTCCAGGCGGCCCGGTGTGCGACCCCCATCTCTCCCTGAGTGCAACGAGGCTCCCGGCTCTTTTGGTCCCTGGCCAGCGGAGCACTTCTTAAGCAGCGTTCTGTGTGATTACATCGCCTATTTTCTGAGTAGATGGCCTGATTCAGCACGACTCCAATAGCTTTTACACATGACCCGTAGATCCAGCTGGAGACTGAACAAACGCAAGCCCAGTTTAAGTGCTTCCCTCTGGGGTGGAATAATGGAGAGAGCCCCTGAGGGGAGTCGGACATGGAGCCCCTATGGCTAAGAACACACACAGCACTAAAGTGTCGTATTTACTGCAGACACTTGACCCGTACTCAATTAACAGAAGCTCTTTGAACACAACACATCTCCTAAACGACCCATAACAGCAGCGAGGAGGGGAGAGAGAGAAAAGGGTTGAAGGAGAGGTTTAGACAGAGAGAAACGTGTCCTTTCCCATGTGACTCAAATGCATTGGTTCCAGATGGGGGGGTGACTACTAAAGCCACAAGGTGAGTTTGAGGGAACACATTAAGGCTTATTTACACATGGCCATAGACTGCACTGGGACATAAAAGACAAGAGGATTTGGGGAGGTGAAGCTGATCCTAGATCTGTGGCTAAGAACAACTTGCACCTGGAGGGGCTGTTCCATCCTGATACTGTGTCAGCGGTATATCCGCCTGCTCTCAGCGAGGGTTTTCTCCAGACGCTACTGATCAACACAGTCGGTGCCTGACGCTGCCATTACTCAACATTAATAACCACACCGGCGTGTTCATCATACCGCGCTTCTACATCAAACCTGCCACAAATAATCACCTCGCCGCGCGCGTTTGTGTGCGCACACGTCACGCCGCCGTGATCAAACTCCTCGCGTCACACCGCGCCGGCTTTCCAAGCACCTCTTATTTCTCATGTGTGACACCAGGGAAGCAGAATAAAACCCGATTTTTGCGTCGACTCTGGTAAACAGTTGCCTAATATCCTGCGACAGCCCATACACGCACAACAATAAACCAGTCGTCAGTAAATAGGAAAAGCAATTCATGATTTATAAATCACGGGAGTACAAGGCAAAGGCTTGTTTAACTAATGTGCTGTCAAGGCAAGGTGCAGACCGAGTGTATGTGGAGTTTCTGACTAAAGTAGTCAGCAGATGATAGTCATTGTTTTAAGGTCTACGAGCTGAAGGAAGGGCCTGGATGGACTTTTGCACTTTTCCTCGGACACCCATAGAGAGACGAGGAAGAGAAAAGTCGCTTTTCAATGGTCCAGTTGAGCTCCAGGTCTACGATCTATCTGTAAGACTAGGAAACGGAAAGGAGGGGATGGGATGTCCTTTTGGACTTGAGCTAAAACGTCACGTGACAGGTAGGCAGGGATAAATCCCTGTCCCAAGCTCAGGTCCCCGCTGACATTTAGGTGACATTTAACAAACACCTGGAAACTGAACCGAGAGATCACACAAAAACCCTGGAGTTGAGAAAGACTCTGATATCAGGTGAGGTGAGACACAGTTGTATTATAATAATAATAATAATAATAATAAATGCCATTTAGTAGACAATTTTATCCAAAGCGACTTACAACAGTGAGTGGCCCCAGCAGGAATCGAACTTGCGATACAAGGCGTTGCTAGCGCCATGCTCAACCAACTGAGCCATACGGGACCAGCGTTGTATTTTATTTCCGTTCACAACATTCCCAAGACTTTGCATATTGGCAGTCAACTGCCCTTATCGTCCCATAATTATCCATTCCTACAGACACAACAGGCCGACACATGCCTATGCACCCTCGGAGTAATGCTTTTCTGGGAGAATGACTCTCAGATATTCACTATTTTATTAAAAACGTGTGAAAAAAAGTAGAGGAAAAGTCAGAGGGGCCCCCGAGCCATCCCTCATCTTATTTGATTTATATGAGAGGCGACAAAAATGTATAACAGGCAATTTGGAGGGTGATTTGTGAAGTGATGGAGATATGCTGAGAATGTTCGCCAGGAGAAAGGAGGGAGGAAAAAGGGAGAGAAAGAGAGGAGGGTGAGCCAATATTGATTTTGTTGTTTAAATGAAGCTGTCGGGAACGGTGTGAGAGTGAAAGACTGAAAGGGAGAGAGGGAGGCTTTGGGACGTGGTAAACACAACTATACGCCAAATGAACAACCCCCAGAAACTGTAAGTCCACGTGTCTGCTTTCAAAGTGGACAAGAGGCGAGCTGACTAGTTTTGCGCTTGCTCTCACCCTCACACACAAAATCGACACCCCACATACGCATCCCACCACGCATTCTCTCTCTCTCTCAAACACACACACAACTCCACACACGGGGACCCAAATCAACTCCAGGAAAACTCAAAGGCCAACATAAATACATGAACCTATGCAGGCACTTCAGGCAGAATGAAATAACTGAATAGTTTAGCAGTCCTGACAGAGACAGACACACCGTTTCACAACTGTACTGTTTAACAGAGAATAGTGAGGCGCTGGACTGGACTCGAGATCACTGATCGGAATATGTTCAAAGATGCATCATCCACCCAGGACTCCTCCAACAACATTGAGGAATATACATAGCCAGTAAGAGGCTTCATTAGGAAATGTGTTGATGTTGTACCCACAATAAAGATCCAGGTCATTCCCCAACCAAATACCCTGGATCAACCCTGCTGAGAGCCCGGACTTCATTCAATGTCAGCAGAACGAACCCTGATGGCTAGGTGGAGCGTACAAGGCAAGCAGGTACCAGCGCCGCAAATCCCTTAGCAACGCAAAAAGACGATACAGATTCAAACTTGAATTGATGTTCGACAACTCGGACTCGGAAACGCATTTGGCACGGACTACAGATGATCACGGACTACAAAGGCAAATACCCAATCCAACAACACCTCCACACTGACTCTTAGGCCTGATAAACTCCTCTCTACAGGCTGTTGTTGGTTAAGTCAACTAGCATTGTGGTGCCAGGACAACAACCTCTCCCTCAATTTCAACAAAGGAGTTGATTGTTGACTTCAGGAAGCAGAGGGAACATGCCCCGATCCACATCAACGGGACTGAGAATCAGCAGTTCCTGACCGTCCACATCACCGAGGACTTGACATGGACCAACAACACCCCCTACCCGTGTCAGGAGGGAGCAACAGTGTCTCTATTTACTAAGGCGGCTGAAGAAAATGGGCATGCCAACCCGGGTCTACTCCAAATACTACCGCAAACAACACAGAGAGAATCCTGACCTGTTGCATCACAGTCTGGTACAGGAATTGCTTTACCACAAGGCCCTCCAGGGGGTGGTGAAGACAGCCTAGTACATCACTTGGACTGTGCTCCCACCCGTTCAGGATAACTACGCAAAACAGTGCCCGAGGAAGGCCCAAAGCATCATCAAGGACCCCCAGACACGAGCTGTTCTCTCCTTTACGGATACCCACAGGCTATCAGAGACAGCTTCTAACTACAAGCCATAGGACTGCTGAACACTTGCACCTGACTGGTCACCTGCACTGACTCTCTGCACCTTAACACACTCACACACATATATATACAGGTAACTGCCAAAAATAATGGAAACACTTGAGTATATGGAGGATAGAAATGATATTGAAAGCAAATGCTTCCACATGTAGCGATGTGTCGTTTGAATGTGATATGTTGAACAATGCTGAACCTCGTGTTGAATTGACCTTAACCAACTTTAGGTTCTGACCCCAAAACACCTGATCTGCTTCCAAGACAGTGGGTCGTATAAAATGAGTCGCGACAGCTGGGGGTGAGACCAAAAAAACTCCATCGCCAGCAGGTCGACCACAGGCCCAGGACCTTTTCCTTTAAACGGCCAGAACTGGTAACTGATAAATTAGGGGGAAAAGTACATTTTACGGAATCGTACCTGATACCCAGTACAGGAATAGGGACGGAAGTGCCTCTGAACTAAACAGGCTCAGAAGAAGACGGAAGACGTAAAAGAGCGAGCGTAGCCTGAACGATACGCGTGAGCTAATCTTCTTCAAGGGAAAGAAAGCGAAGACAAATATAGGACAGCCTCTGCAACTGATGAGTGTTATTACATGTGGCACAATCAATTGGTTTTGTCTTGTCGTTCTGGTAAAGAACTCCAATTGATGTTCAAAAATGTCATACCTATTATTGTAACTGTAGTCTTATAGAGGTATTACTAAAATAACTCGTAAGTCAGGGCTTAGAAGACCATTTTGTCCAATAACTGGTGCCCATTTAATAAGTGTACACACTATCTTACCATCTGACACCCTGTGCGAGGAGAACCTTAGAGCTACTTTGCTAGAACAATTTGACATCATGAGTTTGCTCCAACGAGGCGTAAAAATGCTTTGAAACGGACACCTCTGTACCCACGGAAAGTGTGACAAGAGTGCTACCGTTCTCAAAAGTCTTGGCAAAATGTCAACAAAACTATTGGATACAATGTAACGTTGTCATTTGATAAAGTATAGGATTGAACATAGAGTAGAATTACGTTGATTAGGATATCACGTTCAAATAGACTTACTATTTAACAGCACTTTGAGCATATCAGATCATCAGAATTATCTGACCGAAATTGATCGCAATGGCTAACAAACAACTGTTTTGTTTATACCACCAGAGCCTTGATCGGCCCTGGTGGTATAAACATCGTGCTAATGATTGCACTAGGCGCTTCGATGTTAAACCGCCAAATGTCTAATGAAATTAAACTGTGTGTGTTACTCGCAGAAGCAATAAAATCATTTGAGGACAAAACTCTCAACCAGTCCTCTTACAGTCTGACTGAGACTACCAGCAATGTATCCCACCATGTGGCCCCGGATAACACCACAGAGATCTTATCTTCTCTCACGCTACAGGGGTCCCAAATGGAACATAAATCCAAGCTATTGTTAAACTCACAAGGCGATAAGGCTATGCCTGTGAGATTAGATTTAGCTAATTTAACTGACCTAGCAGCTATGTTCAACACTTGCCAATTACAAAATGACACATAAGAACAGTCCCAAGTCATGCGTTCAGAAATGGAACAAATAAAAACTAAATTGTTAACCTACAAGTCCCAAGTCTCTAATCAGCTAGAAAAGTTGAATGAGCTAAATCAGGGCCAAGCAAAGACTGTGAGCAGAACCCTTTGGGGAGTGGGGAAAGGGAATGTTTCTTTTCAAAACAAAAGGCAATGCCCCACCTCCCGAGTGACACGGCGTTCTGCGTCGCAGTGCATGAGGCGTCACTACAGACCCGGGTTCGATCCCAGGCTGTGTCACAACCAGCCGTGACCGGGAGTCCCATAGGGCGGTGCACAATTGGCCCAGCGTTGTCTGGGTTAGGGGAGGGTTTGCCTGGGGGGGGCTCTACGTGTCTCATTGCGCTCTAGCGACTCCTTGTGGCAGGCCGGGCACCTGCAGGGTGACTTCGGTCGTCAGTTAAACACTGTTGACTTCGACACATTGGTGCGGCTGGCTTCCGGGTTAAGAGGGCAGGTGTTAAGAAGCGCGGTTTGGCGGGACATGTTTCGGAGGACTAATGACTCGACCTTCGCCTCTCCTGAGCCTGTTGGGACAAGATCATAATTGGATCGCAATAGGATATCAAATAATTGGGGATATGGGGATAAACCATGTGTTTGATACCGTTCCACTGATTCCGCTCCAGTCAATACCACCAGCCTGTCCTCCCCAATTAAGGTGCCACCAACCTCCTGTGATTGACACCTAGGCCTACTGAAACATTCCAGGCAAAACTCCACACACTCAACCAAGCCAGAAAGCTTGTGAAAGACATTGAACATTTTTGATCCGTCACATCCTTAAGGCTCAAACATGAAGTCAAACTTCAAAAATCTCAACCATTCTCTGCATTTACTGCCACAGATCTCAGAAGATGAGAAAGTATACCTTCTCAGAACTACCACTGGTAGGACAGTTCATGGTTCTATTAAAACAGATGTTGACTTGCTATGCCGAGCCCTAACTTCTGGGTACTCAGCTCTGCATGACAAGAGAAGGAGGAGTTTAGTAGGCTTAAAGTTCAGCCTTTCATACCCATTACCAAAAATCCGCAGAAAAGTACAAATATGATGGGACGACCTAACAGAACGCAAATGAGGTTAAAACCTATTGGAACCCGAGTTACACAATAACTCTCCACAGCTTCCTCGAACTAAAAGACCAACAAAATGTGACAGCATCCCGGCCTCGTTCCAGCGTCCCCCTACTTCTTCAGGCCAACCCTTAAGTCCTAAATACCTGATTAGTTAGGTATTTAGTAAATAAATAATTAAACTCAATTTTGTATTGCTGATTCAACTTGTTGGCCAGGGTTCGGGAAGATACCTGAAAGTGGTAAATTCTTGGATGAGACTGAAATAAGGTGTCGATTGATATTGACTGCTATTGACGTAAAATATTACTAGGTCTAAGAATTTATTCGGAAGATAACAGCTCTATAAATATTATTTTGTTGTGCCCCGACTTTCTAGTTAATTACATTTACATTTAGTTAATTACATTTACAGCTCAATCAGGTAATATTAATTACAGAGAGAGGATTTTATAGAATAGCATGTCATATCACTTCATCCGGCATAGCCAAAGACACGACACTGGTAAAGTACTCAAATTGATTCTCAAAAGAATTCCCACCTTCAGATGAGTCAATGTTTTACTATTATTGTAATTCTAGTCTTGTAGAGGTATTACTAAAATAACCCATAAGTCAGGGCTTAGAATACTATTACTGTAATTCTAGTCTTGTAGAGGTATTACTAAAATAACCCATAAGTCAGGGCTTAGAATACTGTTATTGTAATTATAGTCTTGTAGAGGTATTACTAAAATAACCCATAAGTCAGGGCTTAGAATACTGTTATTGTAATTATAGTATTGTAGAGGTATTACTAAAATAACCCATAAGTCAGGGCTTAGAATACTGTTATTGTAATTATAGTCTTGTAGAGGTATTACTAAAATAACCCATAAGTCAGGGCTTAGAATACTGTTATTGTAATTATAGTCTTGTAGAGGTATTACTAAAATAACCCATAAGTCAGGGCTTAGAATACTGTTATTGTAATTATAGTCTTGTAGAGGTATTACTAAAATAATCCATAAGTCAGGGCTTAGAATACTGTTATTGTAATTATAGTCTTGTAGAGGTATTACTAAAATAACCCATAAGTCAGGGCTTAGAATACTGTTATTGTAATTATAGTCTTGTAGAGGTATTACTAAAATAACCCATAAGTCAGGGCTTAGAATACTGTTATTGTAATTATAGTCTTGTAGAGGTATTACTAAAATAACCCATAAGTCAGGGCTTAGAATACTATTTTGTGCAATAACTGGACTGGTGCCCCATTAATAATTCCATAGTAATAGGTGTACACACTACCTTATACACACAATTCATGAAGCAATTAACATCCCACCATGCTTAGGGTCGTATATAAAATTGCTGGGCAGGCCATTATTTTTGCTACCACGGCTATGCCCCCCCATAGGATGACAATGCCCCCAACCACAGGGCACGAGTGGTCACTGAATGGCTTGATGAAAACCATATGCCATGGCCTTCTCAGTCCCCAGATCTCGACCCAATTGAAACTCACGGGAGATTCTGGAGAGGCGCCTTGAGACAACAATATTATGGTATTTAGCGTGAACGAATGGTGTCGCATCCCTCCAACAGAGTCCTAGATACTTGTAGAGTCTATGCCAAGGTGCATTAGAGCTGTTATGGCTCGTTGTGGCCCAACGACCTGTTAAGGCACTTTATGTTGGCGTTTCCTTTATTTTGGTAGTTACCTGTATATTCACGCTAAACACACATCACAAGTGCTGCTCCCAGTCTTATTATTAGTGCACAATACTGCACAATTTAAACACTTGCCCCGCAATCCCACACAACGCGTGTAAATGTTGGACTACAAACCGTGCCTTGGTGTATTATAATTTAATGTTTATTCTATTCTACTGAGCTATTTACTTTATGTCCGTGTTCTTGTCTTTCATGACTTCGTATCGTTGTTGTATTGTGTCCGAGAAACAAAAACTGCAGGTGAGCATTTCATTGGACGGCGTATACCATCTGTATCCTGTACCTGCGGCTAATACAACCTTAACACCGAACACAGGCAGGGTTAACGTTGAGACATACTGATGTACCAAGTGTCTATAGCGAGGCAGTTTTACTGACCACTCTTCACCATTCTCGAGAGGAGGAGACGGTCTGGAACTGAGGTAATGTTTTTAATATGACAAACACAACGTCTTTGACTGCTATCCCCTTTGTTTCATCACCTTCTATTTGACCCGTATCTCTCTCCCTCTCGTGTAACATTACTGTTATGGTGAGAACAACATGCTGAACAACATGCAGTGTTGACATGCTTCGGGTCATCACACGAAATGCACTACAATTTTCAGGAAATTAAGAATAGCAAACAAGGACCTCCCACTGTCCCAGTCAGACAGGCATTTGGTCGAATGTTAAGGCACAATGGTTTGAGAGGTGGAGAGAAGGCGTTAGAGGGGGGGGATAAACTGCCAGGGTATTTTACCTCCCCTTGGGTCCTGTATTTTTGATGACACCTCATTTCATCACGCACGGACGCACACCTCATGGGTTCCATCTATCTGATGTCCCCATCGGGGGGGAATTACACCAGGAAATAAGAGATCATTTTACACCTGTTTACCTCCACACACAAACACCCCGTCTAGGTCAAGCCCCCCAAATACCACAGTGGTAATCTAGCAGCAGGGAGGTAAATGGTAAAGAGATGGGATGTGGAAGAGGGGAGGCACAGGTGGAAACTGTTTCTGCTAGATGACTGATTGCTAGTGGTGATTGCTAATGCTTTCGTAGAGTGACTGTGTACTGTGTACTGTGTACTGTGTACTGTGTACTGTGTACTGTGTACATGCATGTGCGCGGCTCGCGCGTGTTTATGGGTAACCAACTCGTTATGGCGGATCCCATGTCTGATTCCGAATCATATTGCTGGGTGTCTGTCTCCCTTTTCCGTCTCACTCCGTATCCCTCTGTCTCCGTCTCCCTCTGTCTTACACCGCAGCGTTACGTTCGGACATGCTAAACTAGGCCTGTCCAGGAGAGGAACACACCCATGGAGGTAATCTCATTGTCAAACAGACACCCCTAACACAATCTCTCTCACACCTCTCTGAGATATGTGACATTTCATAACGGTAAACCAGATTATCAATTTGATTTGCTCTCTGGGCCCTTGGGCACTCAGCAGCAGATCGAGCCCAGTAGGTTATACAGTACATCTGATATACAGCCTGATATACAGTCATACAGCCTAGGATTTATACACCTTGCAACTGGGGAAATCAAGGTGGTAAACTCTCCCCTAACTCTCTCTCTGTCTGTCATCTCTCAGCCGTAGGCTCGCATCAAATCAAATCAAAGTTTATTGGTCGTGTACACAAGTTTGCAGATGTTATCGCAGGTACAGTGAAATGCTTGTGTTTCCAGCGCCAACTGTGTAGCAATACAAAACAATACACACATCATCCAAAAAGGTAATAAATATATATATCTGTGTGCGCACACTAGGTGGCCAGTTTATTAGGTACACCACCCCGTTCACGAAAATGAATTGCTACTACAGACAGTGAGTAACCTGGCCGTGGCTTGCTATGTAAAGCATTAGACTGGGCAAAACGAGTGACCTCTGCGAGCATATTATGACCATCGGTGCCAGGCACGCCGGATCCAGTATCTCAGAAACGACCCACCTCCTGGGCTTCTCACGCGCGGCAGTGTTTAGGGTTGTGTAAACTCACTATATATACACACAGAGTATACCAGACATTAAGAACACCGTCCTAATATTGACAACAGCCTCAATTCGTCGGGGGGGGGGGGCATGGACTCTACAAGGTGTCGAAAACGTTCCACAGGGATGCTGGCCCATTTTTGACACACACGGGAAACTTGAGCGTGAAAAACCCAGCAGCGTTGCAGTTCTTGACACAAACCGGTGCGCCTGGCACCTACTACCGTACCCCGTTCAAAAGGCACTTACATCTTTAGTCTTGCCAATTCACCCTCTGAATGGCACACACACGACCCATGTCTCAACAATCCTTCTTTCACCGGTCTCCTCCTCTTCATCTACACTGATCGAAGTGGATTTAACAGGGGACAGCAATAAGGGATCATAGCTCGGTCTACGTCATGGAAAGAACTGGTGTTCCTAATGTTTTGTGCACTACATAGTCATTGAACACCGGTCACTTAAATAATGTTCACATTCTGTTTGACCCGCTTCATACGTGTAGGCTGTATTCTAGCCGTGGCTCATCCTATATAACGACTGACGCACACACCTTTTCAATGCATATAACTGTCCACACATAGCGGCGTATAAAACGTAGGTACTATAGTGCGGAAAGCTGAGCTGTAGTCGATGAACAGCATTATTCCATAGGTACTTCTCTAGTCCAGGTGGGATAGGGCGGTGTGCAGCGCAGCGGCTATTGCGTCGTCCGTAGATCTGTTTGGGCGGTATGTGATTTGTAGTGGTGTCTAGGGCGCCGGTGGAGGAGACATGGTTCTTAAATACTGTACCCTCTCGAAGCACTTCATGATGACAGAAGTGGGTCGCTTTCTTGAGTACGGGAACAATGGTGGACATCTTGAAGCAAGTGGGGACGATATGTTCGTAAACACTCCAGCCAGCTGGTCTGCGCATGTTCTGACGACGCGGCTTGGGATGCCGTCTGGGCCCGGCAGCCTTGCGAGGGTTAACACGCTTAAATGACTAGCTTACGTCGGCTACGTGAGTAAGTATGTAAGCATATAGGCTCATCCCCGCCGTAGGCTCTCTCGCCCTCCCCAGTCTCGCCCTCCCCAGTCTCGCCCTCCCCAGTCTCGCCCTTACACCGCAGCGTTACATTCTGACATACTAAACTAGGCCTGTCCAGGAGAGGAACACACCCATGGAGGTAATCTCATTGTCAAACAGACACCCCTAACACAATCTCTCCCACACGTCTCTGAGATATGTGACATTTCATAACAGTAAACCAGATTATCAATTTGATTTGCTCTCTGGGCCCTTGGGCACTCAGCAGCAGATCGAGCCCAGTAGGTTATACAGTACATCTGATACACAGCCTTATATAGAGTCATACAGCCTAGGATTTATACACCTTGCAACTGGGGAAATCAAGGTGGTAAACTCTCCCCTCTTGCCTTGCGTCTCTCATTTTCTCTCCCCTAACTCTCTCTGTCATCTCCCAGCCGTAGGCCCCAATAATCCTGTACACACCCCTCGCCCCCCAGCTCCACCAACACCAGTTAATGTCATTATAGGGCATAGGGCCGGTGTGTGTGTGTGTGTGTAAGGGGTGAAGAACGGTAACGTCTCGCGGCCCCCTCAGAGTAATCTGGCACACGTCATGTTTTTATTTTGATTTTTTATTGCTGGAGTATACTAGAGTCCCATAACCCTCTAAGTCCAACCATTCCAGCAGATTCATAGATGTATAACCTGGTACGGAGCTGAGAAACCGAGGAGGCTGCAGCCGTTGTATCTCGGCTGCATAGTATAAATACAGTAGTGTGTTAACACTCCAAAAGCAGCCTGCTATACCTCAAGGCAGGTAGGCTGCTGCCAGGGACATACATCAATACATAAAGCAGATATAAATCAATATATTAAAAAAAGAAAGATAAATAAAACAAGAGAGGGTTTACTCAAGCCACCAAAGTCATGCCTCTAAAGGGTTGGTTTTTCCCTCTCTCTCTCTCTCTACAGTAACTCCCACTTCCTCCCAAAAGGAAAATCCTATTTCACCTTTTCCCTCCTCTGGGACGTGATCCATGAATCCAGCCAGCGGGTTATTTGAGTCTGTCAATCATTCCAGAGAATTGGAAGCGCCAATGAGGAAAAAGCTGCCAGAACCTTCTCTCCCCCTTCTCTCTCCTCCCCCCTCTCTCTCTCTCTCTCTCTCTCTCTCTCTCTCTCTCTCTCTCTCCTACCCCCTGTCTCTCTCTCCTACCCACTCTCTCGCTCTCCTTCCCCCTCTCTCTCTCCTACCCCCTCTCTCTCTCCTTCCCCACTCTCTCTCCTTCCCCTCTCTCTCTCCTTCCCTCTCTCTCTCTCCTCCCCCTCCTCTCTCTCCTTCCCCTCTCTCTCTCTCCTTCCCCCTCTCTCTCTCCTTCCCCCTCTCTCTCTCCTTCCCCCTCTCTCTCTCTCTTCTTCCCCCTCTCTCTCTCTCTTCTTCCCCCTCTCTCTCTCTCTTCTTCCCCCCTCTCTCTCCTCCCCCTCTCTCTCCTTCCCCCTTCTCTCTCTCTCCTTCCCCCTCCTCTCTCTCTCCTTCCCCTCCTCTCTCTCCTTCCCCCTCCTCTCTCTCTCCTTCCCCCTCCTCTCTCTCTCCCCACATTCTCTCTCCTCTCCCCCCATTCTCTCTCCCCTTCCCCCCTTCTCTCTCCCCTTCCCCCCTTCTCTCTCCCCTTCCCCCTCTCTCTCTCCCCTTCCCCTCGCTCTCCCACCCACCCCTGAGGGTGAGCAACGTTTGTAGTTCCATCACAGAAAATGTCAAACATGCCATGGAACAAAATCTATGTGCCTGTGCGTGCACGCCTGGTCTAGAACTGGGAAAGAGCCAACTGGCTTGACTCAGTCCCACAACGCATCAAGCATGTGTCATAACACAGAAATCCCATCCCATGTCAGAGTTGAGTTTCCAAGTCTTTTTTTCCACCTCCTCTACTCTCCTCCAGCCTCTGAGACTTGACTATAGAAACTATCGTAATAAATATCAATACCTGTAGCTCAAGAGAAGTAACATACGGTCCTTATGTGGATGCTAGCAAGCAGGCTAGCTAGTGCTAAGTATCAACAGCCAATCCAGTAGGGGCGGGAAGCTATAGTGAGCTTCAGATCTGTCAATTGCGCCGTGATATCGCTGACAAATTTGCATCAAGTTCAGCTTTCCTCGTTTCTTTGGTCCCGCCCTGTTAACGCTCCCTCGCCCAACGCTCACACTGCCCGACGGTCCCCCCCTCCCACTTGACTTCTCTCCATTGAAAATGAATGGGTTCTGGTGTTTCATCGCCCCCTAACATGTTCAGCGGGTGCGTACTGCTAGAGGAAGCAATATCCAGCGATTGACAAATAGCCCCCTACACAGTAACACATCAGTGCAACACAGAAACTGTCATCAACACAGAACCAAGAGATGAAAAGCTCACGACAGCAATTTCACACACCATCACATTCATAATATAGGAGCAAAGACGATATGCTGCCTTCACTACAGGAAAATAGCTATGATTCCAGGAACACACACACAAGCCCTAAACTCACAGAACATTAGTTTGAAATGTAGGTGTGTGTGTGTGTGTACCTGTCGTTGATGCTCCAGTTGAGACAGAGGTTGAGGGAGCTGAGGTTCCTACACTTCCGGACCACCTCCATCACGGTCTCGTTGTTGAGCTCGGAGATGTGCCGCAGGTCCAGGCTGCTCAGGTTACGCAGCTAGGTGATGGGACAGAGATAAGAGGTTCAGTAGAGACACACACACACGTTCTGCCTAAATATACATCGCACTTCAATCAATCACCTGACCAAACCTGTGTGTACATATGACCTCAACCAATCAGCCCAACTACCTCGTACCCCAGGACACTTGTACTGTGTATAGCCTCGTTGTTATTTTGTGGTAGTATTTCATTTTGATCTATTTCTTTCCTCCTGAACTGCATTCACGGTAAATGTCTGCACTTACGTGACAAACAACATTTGATTTGCACCGCGAGTCCTTCAGCACAACAAAAGTTACGAGAGGATTACCAACTCAACAAGAAATAGTAACACAGGTATATTTTCTCTGATACACACTCGGCAAGGAGGATGGGATAAGCCTACGCACACACACACACACACACACACACACACCAGGAAGGCAGGATGATAAGTATTATTAAAACATATACCATTTCTAAAACGCACAACGGGGAAGCAGGGTGGAAAATGTCACAGTCATGGATACACACAAAACAAGCTTCCAGTAGGTATTACGATTAGAGGTATCGTTGCCTGCTCTGTGGGCTTCTCGTCAAGACAGACTGGTAGAGGAAGGAGAAGGGCAGGGCAGCCTGGAGAATCCCTGGATCTGCTTCTCACTTGACACACGCAGAAATAGAAATGGTGTCTTGTTTTTATTCGTCAGAGGCCGTGCAGTCTGAAAAACATCCGGCATGACCATGTGGCCTGGTAAATCCATGATGCAATTAACCGTAGAGTCCACAGTGGCTTTACACACACGGGGTCGGCAGCACAGGGAGGAACCGTTGTCGCAGCCATAATTAGAATGCATAGAGCTTAGTGCTGGGTCACATGGACAGCTACAGAGGTGGACAAAAATGTTCTACTGAGCGAGCGAACCAAGCCCCCACCTCTTCCACTGTACATAGAACCCCCCAAACCCCTATAACGGATTACAAAGCAGCTCTGGGGTCCGTACACCCTCCTCCCCCCACATCTTATTTTTCCTGGTCTTTCACACAATGTTTGCCTGCCCCAACAGGTAGTTTACTAGGCAGTCCCTTAGCCTGCTGTCTACGCTATACCTAGGCCCTCCAACATATAGCTTCACAGTCAACCCCTACCCTAGGCCTGTAGACCACCCACCCAGGACAGAAAACAACCCTACCAGCCAGGAAGATGAGAAATAGATGCTTCACTGTCGCCTCCTCCCTACAGAACAGACACCTCCTCCCCACTGATGGATCAAGGTGTGACACTTATCTGTTTGTAGCGGATAGTCCCGTGAATAATCCTCCACTGTAGATCAGTAGAGAGAAAGAGAGAGGCAGAGACAGAGGGAGAGACAAAGGCAGAGACAGAGGCGAGACAGAGACAAAGGCAGAGACGAAAGCAGAGAGAGACAAAGGCAGAGGGAGAGGCGAGACAAAGGCAGAGACAAAGGCAGAGACAGAGGCGAGACAGAGACAAAGGCAGAGACAGAGACAAAGGCAGAGACAGAGACAAAGGCAGAGACAGAGACAAAGGCAGAGACAGAGGCAGAGACAAAGGCAGAGACAGAGGCGAGACAGAGACAAAGGCAGAGACAGAGACAAAGGCAGAGACAGAGACAAAGGCAGAGACAGAGACAAAGGCAGAGACAGAGACAAAGGCAGAGACAGAGACAAAGGCAGAGACAGAGACAAAGGCAGAGACAGAGACAAAGGCAGAGACAAAGGCAGAGACAGAGGCAGAGACAAAGGCAGAGACAGAGACAAAGGCAGAGACAGAGACAAAGGCAGAGACAGAGACAAAGGCAGAGACAGAGACAAAGGCAGAGACAAAGGCAGAGACAGAGGCAGAGACAAAGGCAGAGACAGAGACAAAGGCAGAGACAGAGACAAAGGCAGAGACAGGGACAAAGGCAGAGACAGAGGCAGAGACAAAGGCAGAGACAGAGGGAGAGAGAGGGAGAGACAAAGGCAGAGACAGAGGCGAGACAGAGACAAAGGCAGAGACAAAGGCAGAGACAGAGACAAAGGCAGAGACAGAGACAAAAGGCAGAGACAGAGACAAAGGCAGAGGCAGAGACAAAGGCAGAGACAGAGGGAGAGAGAGGGAGAGACAAAGGCAGAGAGAGGCGAGACAGAGACAAAGGCAGAGAGAGACAAAGGCAGAGGGAGAGGCGAGACAGAGACAAAGGCAGAGACAGAGGGAGAGACAGAGACAAAGGCAGAGACAAAGGCAGAGAGAGACAAAGGCAGAGTCAAAGGCAGAGAGAGACAAAGGCAGAGACAGAGGGAGAGGCGAGACAGAGACAAAGGCAGAGACAGAGGGAGAGAGAGAGACAAAGGCAGAGACAAAGGCAGAGAGAGACAAAGGCAGAGACAAAGGCAGAGACCGAGACAAAGGAAGAGACAGAGGGAGAGACAAAGGCAGAGACAGAGGTAAGGCAGAGACAGAGGTAAGACAGAGACAAAGGCAGAGACAGAGGTAAGGCAGAGACAAGAGGCGAGACAGAGACAAAGGTAGAGACAAAGGCAGAGGGAGAGGCGAGTCAGAGACAGAGGCGAGACAGAGGGAGATAGAGACCCGGCAATATGATTCAGGATCAGACATGGGATCAGCCATAACGAGTAGTATATAACATCTTTCATTATGTATATGGTGTCCCAACAGCACATCATTTGAAGCATTCCATATGTAAAAATTAAACTCAATACAAAATAATATTTTAGAAACATTATAAAGGCTCACCTGATAAATACATATCCTAAAGAGTGCCCCAGTGTTCGACTTTAGATTGAAGGGTTAAATTATTCATAGAATGGCTGGTGTGTGTGTGGGGGGGGGTGAGATATGGCTGCGTTGTTGGGAAAACAAAGAAAATGCAGAAATGCATGTAAGACAAACCTCTCACTCGCGGTCTCGGTCTAACACCCTCTCTCTTGTGATGTCAAAAGTCAAAAGGCTCACCTGCACGCTCTCACAGACACACACATCATGTTGTATGGCTATTTAATCTGGGGCCAACACTAAAGCACAACTTCAAAAGTGGAATTTGGTCTTCAAATATGCTTATCTTTGCCAAAATAGAGTTTCTTGGCCAGCCATTGATGTGAATTATCCAACGAGAAACCAGGGCAACAAACACTCAGTTCTGATTGGCCGGTGTGCAGCTGGGTTGTATGCGAGTGAATTAGCATAGGACTGCATAAATGAGGAGAGAAGCACAGTCACGGCTGAGACTCAAACTTTGTTAAACTCAACTCAAAAATACGACGGGGTAAAATTCTACATTTTGGAATGCGGCTGGAAATATATCCCTAAATCCCTCAAATAAAGAAATAAAATCTATGTCAAGAAAATAAAGGTCAAATGAGTGAAATCCATCACGTTGAAAGGAGCGACAGTATTTGTTGTCTCACTGTTGATAGATTATAATGAATAGAGTTGTCGGTCCTTTATGCATCAGGATAATGAATCACTTATAAGATCAGAGTTGATACTAATTCATTACACTGATCACAGAGAGCGAGAGAGTGTGTGTGTGTGTGTTGGCATGTTTTCCCTCATTGGCGCTGCTTTTTACCGTAGCAGTTTCACTCCTGTGAGTTGGCAGGAAGGGTTGTCTGATTATTCACAGTGTTAATAAAAACACCAAACCTGTGAAACACAGCTGCTCTGGGCTCAGCCTACACACACGCCAGAATTTCCTCACTTTTGTATTAATCACATTGGGCAACCGAAGGTCCAGTGAACTATTGCCATGGAGAAAAAAATAGCTTTTTGGGTTTATTAAAAATTCTGTATTTTCTGTCCCAGTGTGTGAGATGATGAGCGGAGCTCGAGGTTAACACCACATTGAAGTCTGTTCACTAATCAATACATTTACAGTCAGAAAAAAAGAGGGAATAAATAAATGCTAGCAGGTAGCCTAGTAGTTAGGCCAGTAACCAAAAGGGGGCTGGTTTGAATACAAGAGCCGACAAGGTGAAAAACCTGTTGCTGTGCCCTTAACATTTACATTACATTTAAGTCATTTAGCAGACGCTCTTATCCAGAGCGACTTACAAATTGGTGCATTCACCTTATGACATCCAGTGGAACAGCCACTTTACAATAGTGCATCTAAATCTTTTAAGGGGGGTGAGAAGGATTACTTTATCCTATCCTAGGTATTCCTTAAAGAGGTGGGGTTTCAGGTGTCTCCGGAAGGTGGTGATTGACTCCGCTGTCCTGGCGTCGTGAGGGAGTTTGTTCCACCATTGGGGGCCAGAGCAGCGAACAGTTTTGACTGGGCTGAGCGGGAACTGTACTTCCTCAGTGGTAGGGAGGTGAGCAGGCCAGAGGTGGATGAACGCAGTGCCCTTGTTTGGGTGTAGGGCCTGATCAGAGCCTGGAGGTACTGAGGTGCCGTTCCCTCACAGCTCCGTAGGCAAGCACCATGGTCTTGTAGCGGATGCAAGCTTCAACTGGAAGCCAGTGGAGAGCGGAGGAGCGGGGTGACGTGAGAGAACTTGGGAAGGTTGAACACCAGACGGGCTGCGGCATTCTGGATGAGTTGTAGGGGTTTAATGGCACAGGCAGGGAGCCCAGCCAACAGCGAGTTGCAGTAATCCAGACGGGAGATGACAAGTGCCTGGATTAGGACCTGCGCCGCTTCCTGTGTGAGGCAGGGTCGTACTCTGCGGATGTTGTAGAGCATGAACCTACAGGAACGGGCCACCGCCTTGATGTTAGTTGTTAAGCAAGGCACTTAACCCCAATTTGCTCCAGGTGCCGTACTATTATGGCTGAACCTGCAAAACACGACATTTCACTGCACCCACCTGATGTATGTGACAATAATAATACTAATAATAATATATATATATACACACACACACAGTACCAGTCAAAAGTTTGGACACACCTATTCATTCAAATGTTTTTCTTTATTATTACTATTTTCTACATTGTAGAATTGTTAAACAAATATTTCAAATAGCCACCCTTTGCCTTGATGACAGCTTTCCACACTCTTCGTATTCTCTCAACCAGCTTCACTTGGAATCATTTTCCAACCGTCTTAAAGGAGTTCCCACATATGCTGAGCACTTGTTGACTGCTTTTCCTTCACTCTGCGGTTCAACTCATCCCAAACTATCTCAATTGGGTTGAGGTCAGTTGATTGTGGAGGCCAGGTCATCTGATGTAGCACTCCATCACTCTCCTTCTTGGTCAAATAGCCCTTACATATTGTAGCCTGGAGGTGTGTTCGGTCATTGTCCTGTTGAAAAACAAATGATAGTCCCACTAAGCGCAAACCAGATTGGATGGTGTATCGCTGCAGAATGCTGTGGTAGCCATGCTGGTTGAGTGTGCCTTGAATTCTAAATAAATCCCCAAGTGTCACCAGCAACGCAACCCCACACCTCCTCCTCCATGCTTCACGGTGGGAACCACACATGCAGTGATAATCTGTTCACCTACTCTGCATCTCACAAAAACACGGCGGTTGGAAACAAAAATCTCAAATTTGGACTCATCAGACCAAACAACAGATTTCCACCGGTCTAATGTCCATTGCTCGTGTTTCTTGGCCCAACCAAGTCTCTTCTTCTCATTGGTGTCATTTATTAGTGGTTTCACGCAGTCTCCTCTGAACAGTTGATGTTGAGATGTGTCTGTTACTTGAAGCATTAATTTGGGCTGCGATTTCTGAGACTGGTAACTCTAATGCACTTATGCTATGCGGCAGAGGTAACTCTGGGTCTTCCTTTCCTGTGGCGGTCCTCATGAGAGCCAGTTTCAAAGTAGCGCTTGATGGTTTTTGCGACTGCACTTTCAAAGTTCTTGACATTATCCAGATTGACCGACCTTCATGTCTTAAAGTAATAATGGACTTTCGTTTTGCTTTACTTATTTGAGCTGTTCTTGCCATAATATGGACTTGGTCTTTTACCAAATAGGGCTACCTTCTGTATACCACCCCTACCTTGTCACAACACAACTGATAGGCTCAAACATATGAAGGGGGACATTATTTCCACAAATTAACTTTTAACAAGGCACACCTGTTAATGTAAATCCATTCCAGGTGACTACCTCATGAAGCTGGTTGAGAGAATGCAAAGAGTGTGTAAAGCTGTCATCAAGGAAAAGGGTGGCTAATTTGAAGAATCTGATATATTAAATATATTTTGATTTGTCTAAACACTTGATTTCTGCATGATTCCATGTGTCATTTAATTAGTATTTATTTAACCTTATTTTAACTTCACAAGTAAGTTAAGAACAAATTCTTATTTACAATGACGGCCTACCCCAGCTGACGCTGGACCAATTATGCTCCAACCTATGGGACTCCCAATCACGGCCAGTTGTGATACAGCCTGGAATCGAAGCAGGGTCCGTAGTGACGCCTCTAGCACTGACATGTAGTGCCTTAGACCGCTGCGCCACTCAGAAGCCCCAAGTTTTGACGTCTTCCCAATTATTCTACAATGTAGAAAATAGTAAAAATAAAGAAAAAACCTGGTGTCCAAACTTTTGACTGGTACTGTATATATATATATATTATATTTATCTTTTTTTACTCAGTTCATTCAATCTTTTTTTATTTTATATATATATAGCTCTCTATATATATAGAAAAAAAGATTGAATGAACTGAGTAAAACAAAAAAGTTATAGTATATATAGTACCAGTCAAAAGTTATATATAAAAAAAAAATATATATATATATATAATATAAATTACATAGATACTATTTATTTTGAATAATTTTGGTGAGAATATTTTGGGGAATATACATGTCTGTGCAGACTCCTTGTGAAGCTAGTCATAACAAACCAAACAGTTCCCACAGAGCATGGAGACTAGCAAACGCTAGAGCATCACATTATGAGGTTTAACGTGATATAAAAAGGACCCAACTACCCAGACTGAACCTCTGCATGGCCTGTCATAGGCTCCCAGGGAGACTTGGAATTTCATCATATGGTGAATTTCTAACCAGAATAACTGATGTATCTAGCCTTTAATTCACAGTTCCGTTAGTCTCAATTATTATGTTACCATCTTTTTTTATTACTCTCCATTCCTTTACTGTAAGTCTGTTTCAGTTCAAATCTCTTTTCCATGTCTTTGTGGACCAGCTGGTGAGGTTGGCTCCCACCTACCTCCTCCATAATTAGACACGTCTCAAAAGCAGGAAATGAGAGCACAGGTCAGGGGTCAAATAGAAAATGTCACATTTTATGAAGTAAAAATGGTTCACCTTTAAACAAACCGGGGCGAGAGTTTTCGGAAACTTTAGATTAGAGTTTGTGTATGTGCTGCCAGTGCACGGTGCCATGACCAACTATGTAGCGTCAGGTGCCAGACAGAAAGCTGGACCATAGTCGATACCACATGGAAAGGGAATGTCATGGTTAGAATACTGGACCTTGGACTATGAGGTCATTGATTCTAGTCCAAGACCTGTGTGACCGGCCCAGTCTACTCTTGGCATAGACACATAACCAGCTTACAGGCTACAAGATCAAAGGTGGTTAGGACTGACAGAGCTGGCATGGCTAGTAATCATCACAAAGACTGTGTATAACTTAGGCTGAATGTTGTGGCCATGCCACACTTTTTAAGAGGAGTAACTAAACAGGTTTGTTGGTAAGAGAAAAGTCAATCTGGCAACTACGGAATCAAGGAGCACACAGCCATGACCAGCATGGGCAGAGCAACAGTTGTCTTAAAGAGTTGACCAAGGGCAAAGCAATGCTAGGTGTAGTGTTTCCCGTCTCACACGCTCTCTGTCCAGAGGTGTTGTATGGTGAGAGGACGGGACACCTTCTGTTTGTTTACCAAGGTGAGAGAGAGGACGAGTGAAGGGGCAGGGTGGAGGTGTGAGTGAGAGGTGTCGCTGGTCCACATTCAAAAACACCAGCACATCAGATGAGAGAGAGGCACAATATCACGCAGGTCATTCCACACTAGTCAGCTTTCTGGGTCAAATGCCTAACAACAAGGATATAATAATACTGAATAATGATATGAATTTGTTCTCCATTTCTCTCTCCCTCCCTCGCTCTTCTTATCCGTTTCAGTCAGGAGAGCAGAGAGCTGTGGCAGGGATATCCCTCTGGCATCAAGCCAAATCTCTCCCGCGCTTGCACTTGTCTCGCTCATTCTCTCGCTCAGCTGTTGGTGTATATATATGTTTGTATGTGATGTGCGTGCGTAGTGTGATGAGTGTTTGGACGGGTTGGGATGTATGTGGTCATTCAGATTAGTAGGTTGGAGAGTAAATGACCCTCTATTGGTCCAGCCCTCTCACTGCCCTCCCACTACCACTGGCCACAGGCTGTTATCTACACCAGCACACACAGGATTAGAGAGACAGAGGAGGGGAGCGAGATAGAGAGTTATTTGATCTGTTTTGTTTTGTTCATCTTTTTACTGAAAATAATTTGGTTTGTTTAGAATGAGTTATTTCGATATCAGTTGCTGGAATATCCAGGGCCTTTATTCTTCCGCATGTGTGTGTTTCATTGGAAATAAGAATTTGTTCTTTACTTACTTGCCTAGTTAAATAAAGGCATTTGGCCTGAAGAGTAGAGACCATTTATATATACACACAGGGAGCACTGTGTTGAATCCACTGTCCCTCCATCTTGGCACTCCCTAACTATTGTAAAACATATATTTTGGAAGCTACAGAAACGCATTTATTAAATGTCTACATTCGTTTTTGCTACATCTGTTCTATTACAGACACCTTATTGCATTCTCAAAAAAAAACGCAGCTAGGTTGATGTAACATTCCAAAGTAAAAAAATGTTTTCAACTTGCATGGATCACCTATCCAGTTGAATGCAGCATTGCTGTATTTTGTATTCCAAAACAATTTCCTTGTTGATAGTGTTAAGAAAGTAGCGCAGTGCTTTATTATGGATAAAGCCACTTACAATTGTGGCTCTTTTTTCCTTTCTTGAGTAATGCAGCTCCAAAATGCAGGTGTTTTTAGCCTAGCTCAGTGCTTTCTGTGGTGGCGGGGCAGCCAGTGGAAAATACAGTGTAGGGGCCGGTAATGCGCCGTGATTGGCTCAGTGTTCTGTCACTCATGCAAGCAGTCATCATCATGAATCAAGTTGACAATCTACTGGCAAATCCTTTTCAATCTTGTCATAATGACGAGAAATTATAGATAAAACGTATTGGTGGTCATTGGCCATTGGATATAAACATTATACAACAAGTTAGAAATCTCAAATCCAACAATGAGTGGTTTGGGGAGGAATCAGTGGCTAACTGCAAGCGTTGCAAAGCAATCACTAGCCTGTTATTCAGTGGAGTGAGTGTGGTCCAACTCTGGGTTTAAGGGTCTCTTTTCCAAGCTTAAAAGGGAAGAATATTCAACAAGATGGGCCAGAAAAGGTTGAATAGATTGGCCATGCTGTCATGTCAATCCATCATGATTTCTGCCGTGTTCAAAACAATTGGAAACTCATAACTGGAAAATCTCAGACTTCAGTGAGTTCAAGACAACTGGGAAAATACGTTTTGAATGGTCATCCAACTCGAAATTCCAAGTCGGAAATTTGGGCCTCTTTCTAGAGCTCTGAACTGAAGATTACTGACGTCATGGTTCGACCTTATTTTATTCCGTTTCCAGTTGTCTTGAAAGCACCATAAATCCAGAGAATGCCAGACTGATGACAAACTTTGCCCACGAAGGACCGCCGCACCACCTTCCTGTTCAAATGAGCGCAACAAGGTGAGGCCAAAAATGTATTGTATGCTGCTGAATAAAATGTCATTTGAATTTTGATGCTGTACATTTCAAAAGTGCTGTACAAATAGTTTTATTGACTACGTCCGTCCTCGCTCGCTCATTTGTCTTAATAGAAATTACGGATTGCCTCTTACCCACTCGTTGTCCCCTCATGCCATAGTTTGCACATCTCATTTGTCAGCCAACCAAATCAGCTATATTTGATTTAAAGTCAGTAAATGAGCTGAACCACTGCGACACCTGGCTAAGTAATGCCATACTATGTTTCGTTTTTAAAGAGAAAACACAAATCTAAAATAAGGATAAGTTTCTCAGTTCATTCAAATCATTATTTCAGTTCAGCTCCATGGTGCTGAAAAGAAAGCTCTGCTGTTGGGACAGCTTTATGTGGGCCCTAACAGTTTGTGGGCACCATTTGTCACCGTTATTAGTGCAATTAATGTATTGTTTAGTGTTGTATAGTGGCTTTTCTGGCATGGATTCCCCCCAATTCCCCCCCGATTTACATGCTTAAATTGCCACTGGTCACAAGTCGGATTTGGCATTATTGACACATGTGCTTTAGGAAGCCATACCTATTGCTCATCTCTTGATCAGTAGCACAATTGATTATATGGTCACAGAGACTGACCATTTATTTATCTTTTAGTACATTCACATTTAAACCCCTTACCATAGCTGCAAAAAGTAGGGGTGCTGAAGGTGTAAACATATATATAAAAAATTTATAATCTTCACAAAAATAGTGCACTGGGCCTTTACTCGTCATGTATTAGCAGACCGATATAGCAATCTGTAGCGCGGGAAAACCGCACTAGACAAAAGAAATATGAATGCACCCCCAAACTACTTCCCGCAGCTATGCCCCTGACCCCTCAGTCTGACCACAGTCAAATCACTGTGTTCCTCAAGAGGACTGAGAATTTCAATTAAAAATATACAAAACCCAGCAAGCTGTACAACATTCCTAAATCATGAACTGTAGATGGGCCAAAAACAGCACAGATGAATTCCAAAAAGCAATCAAAGGTCAAGATATTCTACCACTATTGGAAGAAAAAAAAGTATCATACCTTTACTGTATTGAAGGATTACATTTGAAAACAAGTATATATATATATTTAAAAGAACAGCAACAAAAAAACAGGTACATTTTTAAGGATTGCTGGTTTGACAAAGAATGCAAAATTCTGAAGACAGAATTAAGGAAATTATCAAATGAAAAACATAGATATCCAACACAACTCAATTTTAAACCTTAAACACTTAAACATTTGTGACCCGTTTAACAAAGCTAGGCGTATGTCGTATGTCACTACTTCACAGGAAAGATATTGGAAAGTCTTTTTTTAATCCAAATGCACTGTTTGCAGGTTGCTGGATCGAATCCCCGAGCTGACAAGGTATAAATATGTCGTACTGCCCCTGAGCAAGGCAGTTAACCCACTGTTCTCCGGGCGCTAAAGACCCCTCTGACTCAGAGGGGTTGGGTTAAATGCGGAAGACAAATTTCAGTTGAAGGTATTCAGTTGTACAACTGACTAGGCATCCCACAACCACTTTCCCCTATCGACAGATCAGTTAGAAAAAGTGCTGATGGGCTACTTTCTGCACACGCCATGGTCAGTGTGAATCGGTGTGACTTGACACAACGCTGGCCAAACAAAACGGACTGCAGCGAAACGTTCATCCATGTACGAGTAAGCGTCTAGATACATTCAGATATTATATGTTTCTAAATTTGTCCGAAAGTCAATTTCATTGCAAGTTAAAGCGTACTGTTAGCTAGCTAGTCAACATTGAACCTAGATGGTTAGCTTTAGCTACCTACAGATTCATGCTACAGCTATGACAATCAGTTTGTATTGGTAGCAGTACGAGTTGGGATTATGCCAGTTCATTGTTTAGCCAGCTAGCTAAACAAAAGACTCCACTTCGCCAGATGATTACATGACCCATCAAGTTAGCCAGATACAGCGGGGCAAAAAAATATTTAGTCAGCCACCAATTGTGCAATTTCTCCCACTTAAAAAGATGAGGCCTGTAATTTTCATCCTAGGTACACTTCAACTATGACAGACAAAATGAGAAAAACAAATCCAGAAAATCACATTGTAGGATTTTTAATGAATTTATTTGCAAATTATGGTGGAAAATAAGTATTTGGTCAATAACAAACATTTATCTCAATACTTTGTTATATACCCTTTGTTGGCAATGACAACAAAGGGTATCATTTTGTCTGTCATAGTTGAAGTCTACCTATTATGAAAATTACAGGCCTCTCTCATCTTTTTAAGTGGGAGAACTTGCACAATTGGTGGCTGACTAAATACTTTTTTGCCCCACTGTATGTCTGGGGGTGATTGCTGCCATCTATTGTACTTCATGAACATGTGTGCATGTCTAGACAATAGTGACTAGGGTTGCACATATTGGGGAATATTCAGAGGTGGAAACTTTCAGTGGGAATAAAAGGGAATATATGGTTATTAACGGGAATATATGCAAATTAATATTAATACCATTTAAATGTAGATGTTTTTTGAATTGGATATTTTTACCATATCATTTGGAGACAGAAACAGAAACCTTTCAACTTATCATAAGTAGACATAATTGCAAATTATTCAATCTTTCCAATAGAAATAAAAAAAACAATTTAGTTATGAATTGAACATTAATTAAATGAGTTGACTCTTCACATGGGATGATTTCACTGAAAAACAGAAGGGAATATTGAATGATCCCCAATGATCCACTGCATCTCCCAAAAACGTTTTCAACATAAAATTATAGTCTAGAAACTAAAGCTTTGCTTGTCTTCCTCTCAGGCTTCCATGTCTTCTCCCTGGACCTCCTCAATGTCCACCTCTTGAACATCATACTCTGAAGCTTCATCTTCACTGTCACTTTCCAACATTTTTGAAGATGGCCCGTTGTCAGGCTCAAAAAGCCTCACATGTTCCTAGTTGGCCACCAATTTTTCAACCCTTGTATTAGTCAGCCTGTTGCTTGCTTTGGTGTGTGTGTTCCCAAACAAGGACTAGTTGCGCTCGGATGTGGCTGATGCTGGTGGGATTTGGTGGACGATGGAGGCAACAGCAGAAAGAACATCAAATCCAAAGTCCCTTCCACCAGGTGGCTGATGAGATATGTTGGCACGACTGCCATATTGCATCTCCATCCCAAAGCCCTTGCTTGGAAGTACTTTGCCAGACTGCCAAGAACATTGCCCTCATCCAGAGCTGCTCTTCCTCCCGGGGAAGGACTGCCCGTTCCATGATCTCGCCATCACGGTTGACAACTCCATTGTGTCCTCCTCCCAGAGCGCTAAGAACCTTGGCGTGATCCTGGACAACACCCTGTCGTTCTCAACTAACATCAAGGCGGTGGCCCGTTCCTGTAGGTTCAGGCTACAACATCCGCTTTTTGACCCTGCCTCACACAGGAACGGCGCAGGTCCTAATCCAGGCACTTGTCATCTCCGTCTGGATTACTGCAACTCACTGTTGGCTGGGCTCCCTGCCTGTGCCATTAAACCCCTACAACTCATCCAGAACGCCGCAGCCCGTCTGGTGTTCAACCTTCCCAAGTTCTCTCACGCACCCCGCTCCTCCGCTCTCTCCACTGGCTTCAGTTGAGGCATCCGCTACAAGACCATGGTGCTTGCCTACGGCAGCTGTGAGGGGAACGGCACCTCAGTACCTCCAGGCTCTGATCAGGCCCTACACCCAAACAAGGGCACTGCGTTCATCCACCTCTGGCCTGCTCGCCTCCCTACCACTGAGGAAGCTACAGTTCCCGCTTCAGCCCAGTCAAAACTGTTGCTGCTCTGGCTCCCCAATGGTGGAACACACTCCCTCACGAACCAGGACAGGCTCTCTTGTAGTGTATCCATTGTTTCCAGTGCCATGATGTCCTTGAGGAGCAGATTAAATGCATTAGTAGCACAGCCAATGGGTGTGATGTGAGGGTAGAACTCCTTCACTTTAGACCAAGCAGCTTTCAATTACTGAAGCTGGAGTCATATCTCCCTCACTAACTTTAAGCATCAGCTGTCAGAGCAGACTACCGATCATTGCACCTGTACACAGCCCATCTGTAAATAGCCCACCCAACTACCTCATACCCATATTGTTATTTATTTGTTGATATTTGTTGCTCCTTTGCACCCCATTATCTCTACTTGCACACTCATCTTCTGCTCATTTATCACTCCCGTGTTTAATTGCTAAATCGTAGTTATTTCGCCACTATGGCCTATTAATTGCCTTACCTCCCTAATCTTACTACATTTGCACACACTAAAGAATTCTCTTCCGAATTCTCTTCAGAATTCTCTTCAATACACATTGCCTGTGAGCATCAGAGGTGAACCAGTTGCATACACAGCTCGAGCAAGACATTCATCATCATTTATCTGACTATGTTCCTCCATCGAGTCAAAAAAACTTCTGATTCCAGGAGGACCATGAGCTGTTGCTATCAATAAGATGTCTGATTCATCATTTTCACCTCGAATAGAAGTAGAGGGACTTTTGTCAGAGGTTTCTTGTTGTGAGTGCTGAGGGAACTTTATGCACTTGGCCAGATGGTTCTGCATCTTTGTTGCATTCTTCGTGTATGATTTGGCACAGTATTTGCAAATGTACACAGCTTTTCCTTCTACATTAGCTGCAGTGAAATGTCTCCACACATCAGATAGTGCCCGTTGCATTTTCCTGTAAAGATTAGGGGAAGAAATGAGTAAAAAAATAAACAAATACAACTCCTTTGTAAGATACATGTTTTAAAATGAAACATGTATGGAAACAGGTGAATTAACACTCCTCAGTTAGCAGGCTCAAGCAAGCTAAAATCCACATGGTAGCAAAAACTAACTAGCAGAAATTGTTAAGGTTAGAAATTATTTAAACACACTTTGCTGTAGGCTACTATTTACTAGTTGACAAAAAATAATGTATGTCATAAAGTCTATTCACCCCACCCAGAATTGTAATCAAAATTTACCAGAAAGCATGTAATCCTAGGCTCAGACAGTGTAGTAGTGTGGGCTCAATAGCATCTCATTAGTGTGCAAGATCTTGAGAATCAGCTGTACATGTGATGGAAGAGTGCACTGCACATGTGATGGAAGAATGCACTGTGCATGCAGGGGGTTGCAATTCCATTGAATTGGGGATAGTTTCATCAAAATATGCCACAAGACCTAGAATTGCCTTAAGTGTATCCCACAAAAAAAGGTTCACTGTTATAAGCTAACTGTTTTGATTAATTTAAGCAAAAGTCCCGGGCTTAACTTCCCATGGAAAATTTCAGACTCTTTACAACCTTAATAGTGACCCATCCACTAAGCTAGATGTGGCTGGGGGTGGTGATGGGCTATGAAAAGCCAACTGACATTTACTCCTGAGGTGCTGACCTGTTGGACCCTCGACAACCACTGTTATTTTTATTATTTGACCCTGCTGGTCATCTATGAACATTTGAACATCTTGGCCATGTTCTGTTACAATATCCACCCGGCACAGCCAGAAGAGGACAGGCCACCCCTCATAGCCTGGTTCCTCTCTATGTTGCTTCCTAGGTTTTTTTCCTAGCCACCGTGCTTCTACACCTGCATTGCTTGCTGTTTGGGGTTTTAGGCTGGGTTTCTGTACAGCACTTTGTGACATCAGCTGATGTAAAAAGGGCTTTATAAATACATTTTATTATGGCATTTATTTCACATGGCCCATCAATTTATACAAGTGTGCCGGGGTAAGCGTCCTCTAATAATTATTTAAAGCATAATATATTTGTATCTGTATACTTTCTGTTTTTGATATTGCTACTATGCTTAGTAACCATTTCACTGTACCGTTTACACCTTCTGTATCCTGTGCATGTGACAAAGAAACATAGATTATATTTGATATAGTGTGTTTACCAGAAACGGTTATGTGAAGTACAACATAACCTGCACTAAAGTCAGATTTGATCCAATGGAAAAAACACCATTTCAAATCCTTCAACATAGTACCACAATCCAGGTGGTGAGCACCCATGGGGTGTAAGGATGGGACAGGCCTGCTTTTGTCCCCATCTGGTGGCTAACTGACTTGTTACAAGGTGTGGCAGCTCTCCACAGAGACTTAATTGACTGCAGCAGCACACCTGGCTGCAATTAGGGCTGCAACAGCACATAGGCTATGCAGTGGCATTCACACAGGAGAGCGAAACATGCTGAAGCTCTGTCGCAATCGTTGGACCAGAACCCCAATATGATTAAGGTTTGAAGCTCTCTTTGCTCTGGGGTAAAATACTATCTTCCCCAGTATTTATGGCCAGTGTTTGACTTGGAGCATTTGCTATGTTTAAGAAGTGAATTGCCTTGTCTGACTACCACGTATGTAACACACTCCACCTATGGAGTTGTTACACATAAGAAAACCATCCGTATAAAAAGATTGAACATACCCGAAAACAACTGTGCCTAATTGAGGAGTCCATAAATGTAAATTCTTTCTTGGACCATTGGAAAACACTCAACAAACAAAAAATATAATAATTGGAGACACAAAATGGAGAGAGTATGGATTCATCCATTTTTAAACCGTATTTACAACCTCACCAAGGCATAAGACAAATTGCAGAAATATGAATTTTTCATTAAAAAAAATCACTAGATTTCCACATCACTGAACAGGAATTGAGGGGACAAAAATACTGTGGTAACCATGGCTAATTAAACACAGTTCTGAAAAATTCCAATCGGCCATCTTAAAATTATTCAATTTAAGTGTAGGCTATATCCTTGAGACTTGAAATGGACTCATAACCCCTTTAAGAGTGGAGATACATTTTTACCCCAAAGCTCAAGTCTTTCTTGTGAAGATCAAAAGCGAAATAGGTCTATAAGATCCGCATTCTGTAGGGTTTTTCACTTCCTTGTGGATAACAGTAATTAATGGGGGTAGCATTATATGATGATAGATTTCAAAGGTTTTACTGAAATCAGTCATTTGAAATACATTAATTAGGCCCTAATCTATGGCTTTCACATGACTGGAAATCTAAAATAATTCCCGAGACTGGAAAATACAAAAGGCAGTTGAAACAATAGCAAGTAGCCATTCTACAAAAAAAACACATTTATCTGGTATAGAACACCGGAAACTTTGTAGATCATGGGCTAACCAAGTTATTTTCCTTGCCATCAGTCAGGTAGGTGTGGGGTGGTCATTCTAATACAGAGGATGGTTAAATTTTCTCATTCTTCTCAACTTCAAGATACTGAAGAAAGATGTATTTTGATTAATGGGGGGACAGATGCCTCCTTACTTCATGTTTATGCACCCACTGATAATAACCTACAGTTCGTTAAAAATATATATTTAATTTCATTCTGAATAAGGCACCTGGGGGTGCTTATAATCGGAGGTGATATTTAATTGTGTGATAAACAAATCTAGACAAGCTTCCTGCAACCAAGGTTCTCTCCAAAATGAGTAAAGCACTTAAGAATAGCTGCGTGAAGGCTGGATTGGTGGACATCTGGCACCATGTGCATCCTACTTTTTATTCTAACCCACAAAAACACTTTTTTTTTTCTCCAAAGAGTAAGTGCGACATACTACCCATCACTGTCCGACCATCGGCCAGTGAGTCTCCAATAAGAAATAATAGAATGTCTAAAAGATGACGTTTAACACTGGATTACTGAATGATATAGAATTTAAGGTATTTGTTGAATCAGAGACAAAGCAACAGCTTGAAATCAAAGCTTTGCCTGACATGTCGCCTGTTACTCTCTGGGAGTGTGCCAAAGTGTATCTGAGAGGGCGTATTAATTGACTTTGCGTCTGTAAAAAAAAAAAAGAAGATGAAAATAAGTGAGGCCTATAGTCACACTTGAAAATAAAAAATGTGAATTACAGTGGCATCATAAGCAGCAGCAATCCCAGATCATCTTAAAGGAGATGGAAGTGTCAAGAGTGGAACTTAAAAAGCTGTTTTCTGGAAAATTATGTAATCTAAGAAATGTTACGAAAGTGGAAATGGCTGCATCTACTATAAAGAAAATAAAACCTACCAGTAATGATACTTTTCTAACAAAACCCAGCCATATTTGTGATGCATTTGCAGACTTGTGTAAAAATACATTGTAAAAAAAAAACACTGATAAGTGCAAAAATGTGGAGGAGATTAAGGGCTTCCTTCAGAGCGTTAAATTGCCTACTATTTCAGAGGAAGAAGAAAGAAATGGACACGCCGATCACAGAAATTGAAATTAAGCAAGTGATGATAAATCAAAACACTGAGTCCTTTGCAAATTAATTCTACAAGAAATTTGCTGAAAGTCTCTCCTGAACAAAAATGTATATGCAACATGTAAATAGTTGGTCCCATGTTTCATGAGCAAAATAAAATGTCCCCAAAATGTTCCACATGCTCAAAAAGCAGATCTCTCTAAAAATGTCAGTACAAATTTGTTTACATCCCTTTTAATGAAAATTTCTCCTTTGCCAAGATAATCCACCCTGACAGGTGTGGCATTTCAAGAAGCTGATTAAACAGTATGATCATTACACAGGTGCACCTTGTGCTGGGGACAATAAAAGGCCACTAAAATGTGCATTTTTGTCACAACACAATGCCACGGATGTCTCAAGTTGAGGGAGCGTGCAATTGGCCTGCTGACTGCATGAATGTCCACCAGAATTTTTGCCAGATAATTGAATGTTCATTTCTCTACCATAAGCTGCCTCCAAACCGTTTTATAGAATTTGGCAGTACGTCCAACCAGCCTCAGAACCGAAGACCGCGTGTATATGGTGTCGTGTGGGTGAGACATTTGCTGATGTCAACGTTGTGAACAGAGTGCCCCATGGTGTAGGTGAGGTTATGGGCAAGCATAAGCTACGGACAGCGGACACAATTGCATTTTATCAATAGCAATTTGAATGCACAGACAGTGGCAAGATCCTGAGGCCCATTGTCATGCCATTCATCAGCCACCATCACCTCATGCTTCAGCATGATAATGCATGGCCCCATGTCGCAAGGATCTGTACACAATTCATGGAAGCTGAAAATGTCCCAGTTCTTTCATAGCCTGCATACTCAGACATGTCACACATTGAGCATGTTAGGGATGCTCTGGATCGACGTGTATGACGGTCGCACAGCAATTGAAGAGGAGTGGGACAACATTCCACAGGCCACAATCAACAGCCTGATCAACTCTATGCGAAAGAGACGTGCCGCATTGCATGAGGCAAATGGTGGTCACACCACATACAGACTGGTTTTCCGATCCACGCCCCTAAAAAAAATGTCTAAGGTATCTGTGACCAACAGATGCATATCTGTATTCCCAGTTATGTGAAAGCCATAGATTAGGGCCTAATTAATGTATTTCAAATGACTGATTTCCTTATATGAACTGTAACTCAGTAAAATCTTGGAAATCTATCTTGATAGACGCATATATCATCATATAATGCTACCCTCATTAATTACTGTTATCCACAAGGAAGTGAAAAACCCTACAGAATGCGGATCTTATAGACCTATTTCGCTGCTGAATTGTGACTACTGCAGACTACTGCAACAAGCATACCGTCACAGACTGAAGCGATTTGTCAGCACGATCATACATCCGGACCAAACAGGGTTCATAACGGGGAGGTACTCAGGAAATAATATCCCCAGGCTTCTCAACATCATGGCACACTCCCGGGGAGTAGGAGAGGAAGCTGTGGTCCTCT
The DNA here is from genome assembly GCF_023373465.1 of Oncorhynchus keta. Classification (NCBI taxonomy): domain Eukaryota; kingdom Metazoa; phylum Chordata; class Actinopteri; order Salmoniformes; family Salmonidae; genus Oncorhynchus; species Oncorhynchus keta. The sequence goes on along the minus strand of NC_068434.1, from coordinate 43,481,001 downwards.
CGCTGGATGCAGAAAAGGCCTTTGACCGGGTTTCCTGCGAGTTTCTAGCCCAGACGTTGATCAAGTTCGGTTTCGGGCCAATGTTTCTAAGTTGGATACAGGGATGCAAACTGGTGAGGGTCCAAAAAGGTGCCTTTTTTTTGCACTGAAACATGCAAAAAAAAACTCCCTGCTAGGGGGAAATGCAGGTTAACTAATTAAACAACCAAGAATATGATCTACATGATCAGTCTCTGTGTGAAAAATAAAAAGTGGTTAATGTGAACCTAACTCGCTGCTAAAAAATGTAAAGAAAGCAATCCAATGCTATTTGTTACCTAGACTTTACTGCAAATGAGAAATAACAATACACTAATATTGCAGGTAGCCATGACAGCCTTTATAATAGAACGCTTGTGACCACACACATCTAAATATTGCACTTCAGGAAGAAATAGAATGAAACAAACAGGCATTCTATTTTTTCTCTATTATAGTGCCCACTATAGACATCGATCAAGTGCACAAGTCTACATGTGGGCGAAAAATAACGTTCACTGACTAAAAAAAATGTAATAATCTCCCCCACACGTGTTACTGTCAAATTCAACACAACAAAAGCAATATCTTTGGGCTACACTGCACATTATTAGATTGTACACTTTCTGCCTGTGGACATCTGTTCTATAATGTGCCAGCAGAGCATGTTGGCATAATTGACCTCTTTCAGGCAGAGAGTACACCTGGCATACCCCTTTTTATCCACTGTATTGAGAAAGGGAGAAATGGGGAAAGTGTGTGGTGTTTGTTTCACCTCTATGGTAGCATCCAGTTTAAGCCAGGCCCAGCTCCACTTCATCCCTGAATCCCTTTGTTTTAACAAGCAACGACTCATTTTCACCTAATTCTCTCATTCAGAAAATTAACCACATACTGTAGAGGGAAAACATTAGTGCACAGATAACTAGTTATAGTTAGCTAACGAACAAACTAACATTCACACAGCTTGCCAGGGTCCAGTAAGAGAGCTAACGCATTGTAACTTGAGGAACGGCAAGGAGTCGTAGCGAATTGGTTAGATTACTAACGTTAGCTCATCTGACGTTGTACTGTTATCGGTCTGACTTTATTAGCCAGCCAATTTTCACTCCATAAACTCAATTTGATCAATTAAATTGGCTCATGCCCATGATTTCTTTGGCTAGCTAACAGATTATTTGAACCAGCTAGCAAGATACTTCACAATGCGAACAATACTTGGTCCACCACACTTTCTCCCTCACCTCAAACTTTCTAAATGCCAGTTGTTTTTCGGTTACAGCTCATGAAGTAGGCTTCATCCCCTTCCCACCCCTGTCTCCGTGGTCAGGCTTCTCACCTACCTATCGGTATCGTTCAGGGTACGCGCTGCTGTAAATTAAATGACAAACTGCCTTTCCACTCTCCCGCGCTGATGCTGTAAAACTAGCACATTGGTTGTCTCCTCTCTCTCTTCAATCGCGTGCTGCATTATGTTGTTATGTGAACGATTGGCTGAGCCTTGGATTACAGCCAGTATTGCTAATACGCATATCACTCATTCGCATACAGCCAGTAGTCATCCAAACTTTTCTGATCGGATCTACACGAATCACGTAGGTCACCTATTTTGGATTCAAAACGTCGAATTTCCCCGAAAGATGACTCGTTTGCATCCCTGTGGATAAGAATACTTTATTCAAATCCAAAAGCCTCAGTTCATGCAAACAGTGCTATATCCAATGATTTTATTCTGAAGAGAGGGACAATGCAAGGTTACGGATTGAGCCTCCTACTGTTTGATAACTGTTTTGAACCTTTAGTCAAAATGATAAGGGATGAAGAGGATATTAAAAAAAGGTATTAAGATCGGTGGAGAGGAGCATAAGATTTCCCTATATGCAGATGACATTCTCCTCTATTTATCTTAGCCACAGGCATCCATCCCATGTAGACGATTAAATAGTTTGGTCATTACTCAGGGTACAAAGTAAATGTTGACAAAGAGGCCATGAAAATAGGAGCCGACATTTCACAGCAAGCAATGGCCTTGCTGTCATTTAAAATGGCCAAATTGTCGTAGAAGATATTTATGAATTACCATACCTGCTCGACTAGATCATTTGTATGAAGCAAATGACACAAATGTATTAGAATTAGAGCAGATATGGACAGATGGAACATTCTGCCCCTCTATCTAGTAGGGAGTAAAATCAGTCCAAATTAACATCCTGGCAAGATTACTACAGTATACCCATTTCAGATGCTACCTATCCCTATAACTACCTCTACTTTGGACCTACTGAATTGATTGATCGCACGTTTTATAAAAACACCCACGATTGTGATTTAAAACACTGCAACTCTCTAAACAGTCAGGTGGCCTAGTTGTGCCCAACCTTAAGTATTATCCCTGGGCAGCTCAACTTAAACCATTGACTACCTGGCTTGTTGATGACAGTGGGTCTCAATGGCTCAACATTGAGAAGTCCTTGTGTACTTCAATACCCCGGCAGCTCTTCCATTTTCCAATTCCAATATCAAAGAACATGAACTAAGCACCTGGTCTCAGTTCAAAATTAAGATTTGGAGAGTGTTTCAGAAAATATCCATACACCAAGTCAGTCTCAAAACATTGTACCATCTCTGACTCAGGTTATAAAAGGGTGATCTGGATTTAATCTGTCTTTCATACACCAACTTTTCCATGGAGACACAGTCATTCCAGCAGCAAACAGGGTGAGTTTGGCCTACCTCGTAGGGTTGGGCGGTATCCCGAGTTTCATATCGTCATACCGTCCTCCTCTCACCCCGGGATTTAGCGTATTACCAGTTTAGTACACCAGGGGCCGCCAAAAAAAAAAACAACCCATTGGGCTTCTATTACCAGAATAGCGTATTTGCATGGAGGCTGCTAGCTAAATATGCTAACGAGCGCAAAAACAAATAAACTAATTGCAAAGACAGGCAATCTAGCTGAAGTTATACATATATAGGTAGGCACTACCAAATGCCATTTTTGGTGAGTTTTGGTGAGTTTGGACATCTACAAGTGAATATGAACGAGAGACATTGTGCAAATGAACAACGTTTTGATGCACACAGTACTGGCTCTCCAGCAGCATGTCTATACACTGTGTCTGTGCGGAGTCTGGAGTTGCTAAGACAACAGGCCTGTCTGTGCTGCAAGGAGAAGAGGGGGAGGAGCAAAAGGGCCGAGAACGGAGAGGAGAATAAACGCAATGAAATCAAGACAGCAGTGGCAGCAGTACAAATAACTCACCCAAAGGGCTTTGCCCTCTCAAACACGGCAGAAAGCTAACACAATATGATGCCCTTAATAATTTAGACACTTACTTAGATGGCAAGTAAACTAAGGGGTCATGTTAACGCATAATTCTGCGCTTTTTCACGTGGTAGAAAAAAAAAAAGATAAAACACAGAAGAAATATCTTGCTATGTTTTCTAAACACTGCTCTAAAATGCTTCTTATTGTAATTTCTGCTTGGCATCAGACTAATTTTTCAGTTCAGTTTCAGTTGCACTTCTAAACTCGAATGAGATTTTACAAACAGGCAATCTATCAGCTGGCTACATTCTTTCTATGATAAGCCTAAACATTAATAATATGATGACCTTGCCGTTTCATTGTAAGCTCATTTACTTGTATGGTTGCCCGCCAAATAATGTTGCACTTCTGTTGACATCCAATGAAAATGAAGCTTATGTCGAATGTATTGCACTCATGTATTTTCGGTTAAGTCCCTGATTACTCTATTGAAGCAAAAAAAAAAAATGCCTTAAATGGCTACAAATATTAAAATGTATTGAAAAACTTCAAAGAAATAGTTTCAACGGTATCGAAAAACCATCCCGTGGCTATTTGTAAGTCGCTCTGGATAAGAGCGTCTGCTAAATGACTTAAATGTAAATGTAAATGTCTATTTCCAAATACCCCCGCCCGGTATACCACCCAAGCCTACTACCTAGGAGAGATGTGTATACATTCTTACAAAATCAGACACTTTCTAGAGAAGCATAAAGACTGGGCTATCATCCAGCACCCCAAAACACCAGAACTGTTCCTGACGAGGAATCAAAATCAAGAACCTGTCACCAACAGTATCTTCCTTTTGTACCAGAACCTTGTTTCAACTGATGATTGTGACTCTTTGTATTTGAAAAGTAAATAAGACATAGAAATAGAGAAGGTTCTCTCAGACCAAGAATGGGTGGTATTAGGTACTGAGGTACTCATAGAGACAAATTCTAACTCTTGGAGAGAATTTATGCGGAAAGTGACTTCAAAATTTTTCAGAACCCCCAAACGGTACGTTAAAAAGCCCGGAATCACCGCCGCCAGGGACCACTGGAGGCAGTGTGGAGAACAAGAAGGTAACCACCATCATATATTCTGGTCCTGTCCAAAGTTGAGCAACTTCTGGGACTTGGTGTACAGGGACCTCTGCCAAGTGTTTGAAGCAGAAATCCCACAGGATTGTAAGACCGCTGTATGAAGTGTTCTATCTGCTGGTATCATTGGCAGGAAAAGTATTTATTTGTTACAAATTGGCTTCAACCCCAGCGGTTGTCCCAAATCTAAAGAGATTTATGAAATGGAAAGGATAACCCATTCTTTAAGACTTCAGGGTGAAACATGTATTTATAAAATGGGTACCTATAGAGAATACCCTTTTTCTGACACCCAACTAGAGTGAACCAAGCCCCCCCAGCTTTTATCTCGATGTTCTTCTCCTTTTTACATTACTGTCCTGTCTGTCTGTTACTCAGTGATACTACTCTATTATAACTATTGCTGACAATACTGTCTTGTCCTCTTTTCCATTATTATTATTTATTTTTCATTTCTCAAGTTCAACTACTTATAGATAATTATATTAGTAGCACCTTTTTTACATTTTTGATTTATTTTTGTATTTTTCATTTCACGAGGTAGGCTAGTTGAGAACAGGTTCTCATTTACAACTGTGACCTGGCCAAGATGAAGCAAAGCAGTGCGACAAAAACAACAACACAGAGTTACACATAAACAAAAGGTGCAGTCAATAACACAAAAGAAAATAAAGATTTTTCAATTTATGTACAGTGTGTGCAAATTTAGAAGAGTAGGGAGGTAAGGCAATAAATAGGCCATAGAGGCGAAAATAATTACAATTTAGCATTAACACTGGAGTGATAGATGTGCAGATGATGTGCAAGTAGAGATACTGGGGGGGGGGAAAAGAGCAAGACCAATGACAATAACAAAAAAAAAATTAAATGGCTTTTTACCCAATCAAAAGTCAAATTCAATTAGACTTGGCCCAACATATTCAAATGTACAATTAAAACAATTGCCCTATATGGATATGAAGTATAGGGTCCACTAACCAATCAAGATTTCAATGCTTTTAATTTTTTTTTTATTACAAACATCAAACTTCAATCCTTCAATGCAGAATTCTGCAAAAGCATTCCTAGAGTACAGAGAAAAGCCCCAAATAGTGCATGCAGGGCAGAATTAGGCCAATATCCATTACTAATTAATATAAAAAAACAAGCCATCAAATTCTAACCACTTAAAAACAAGCGACCCCTACTCCTACCACTACAAAGCCCTGAAATGCAAAGAGATTAACAGAGAAAAGTCCCGTCATCCAGCGAGTCTTGAAAGCGAGTTCACAAATCACTACTAACCCAACAAAGCCTCAGGACAGCACTCGAACCCAACCAACCAACCAAAAAAAAAGATATTACCTATTGGGAAAGCATTACAAAATCTCAAAGTAAATGTAAATGCTATTTGGCCCTAAACACACAGTGGCAGACTCTGACCACTGTGATTGAAAGAAAGCTGAGAAAAAAATGGACAAATGTACAGACTCAGTCAGCATAGCCTTAACATTGAAAGAGGCCGCCAAAGCCAGACCTGGCTCTCGAGAGAAGACAGGTTTGTGTGTCCACTGCCCACAAAATGAGCTGGAAACTGAGCTTCACTTCCTAATCTCCTGGCAAATATTTCCCTCAGATTACAAGGACCCAAAAATCATTTGAAAACATAAAATATAGACAAGCTCCTGTATCCGTCAGGTGAAAATACTGCAATGTGCAATCGTCGCAGCAAAATGTGTGACTTGTTGCGATAAGGGTAACCAGTGGAGAACAAACACTAAAGTAAATAAAACCTAGGCCATATATTTATCTGTTTAGTTATTTATCTTGCCATAATTCTACTTTTTGCACACACAGCACATGCTCTCGCAAACACTGGGCCCTAGTGGAGCCAGCTAGTTGTACCAGTAGTTTAATTAGTCTGAACCATTATATTTTATTTCATGTAGCGACCAACGGCCTGTACAGGTCCGGAGAGAGAGCCTAAATTCTAGTCCCATTGATATGCCTAATGATCTGTAAATAGCTGATAGGAAGAGGTGAGACATGGAAATACCACACACACGCGCACACAGACAGAGAGAGAGAGAGAGAGGTCAGTTCCTCTCCAGTGCACTAAGCCAAATGACCAGGGCTTACCAGGACGTGACATCACTCAGTCACAAAGAGTCTGACCATAGACCATAGATAGAGGTCTCATTCTGTATACCACTGACACTCAGAAGACAGACAGATAAAACCATAGAGAGAGGTCTCATTCTGTACACCACTGACACCCAGAAGATAGACACATAACACCATAGATAGAGAGAGGTCTCATTCTGTACACCACTGATACCCAAAAGATAGACACATAACACCATAGATAGAGAGAGGTCTCATTCTGTACACCACTGACACCCAGAAGATACAGACACATAACACCATAGATAGAGAGAGGTCTCATTCTGTACACCACAGATGCACACACACACTTATTAAGAAATACACAACCACCCCAAACACACAACCCCTGCACCCACATACCACACAATACCTCCACCATCTCTCTCTCTCTCACACACACACACCTCCAGGCTATAGAATACAAGTCAGTCAGTCTTAGTGCTGGGCAGAGCTTATTCCCATCTGATTCGAAGGCCACAGAAGATATGGAAAAGCTATTTAACCCTTAACTTAGCAGCACAACTCCCCCCACACACACACACCCTCACTCTGTACACCCCCGTCTTTTGTCGGTCCCCAGGTTGGAAGTCTTATCCAAAAAGGAAAGGATTATTATTCTTGAAGCACCACCAAAAATTATACATCCTCCAGTTCTCCCTTCTCCACCCGATGGCTGTGAATAAAATGATTATTACTCTATAATTCCACACCCCTTCATCCCCTGTCTCCCTTCAGTCTTCTCCCCACCCGCCCCTCCTCTCCTCTCCTCTCCTCTCCCCCAGACCTGTGTGTGTTCTGGTCTTATCTCGGAGTGAGGGGTTGGCTCGCAGGGCTCAGAGGGCACACTGTGATTATGTATTTGTCTGTTCCAGTCAGGGAGAGGAGATAAGGGACCAGAGGCTTCCACCAACCCCAGAGAAGGTGAGTCCGACATGGGGTGCATGTGCCTGCCTACCTGCCTGCCTACCTGCCTGCCTACCTGCCTGCCTACCTGCCTGCCTCTTTCTCTGGATCACTATCACTGTTTTTCTTCCTCTGTTTCCCTCTCTAAAAACACACACACACACACACACACACACACACACACACACACACACACACACACACACACACACACACACACACACACACACACACACACACACACACACACACACACACACACACACACACACACACACACGTAAATAATGTTTAAAAAAGGATTATAATGCTACTTAAAGTAAGCGTCAAAATTTGTCCATTGTTATCAGGTAATCTCTTGGTAAATACCAGAATCAGGGTTGGGTTCAATTCAGAATTAAATGAAGAATGCCTCAAATTTCAGTTCAATTCTTGAATTAAAGTATTATACAGGACACAGAATTGCAATTTGAATTTAAATGAAAGGGAAAGTAATTAAATTCAGAGAAATTCAAATGCCTCTTCTATGCTATATTAGGTGTAGTCTATACAAATATATATCTTGTACACAAAACATGTCGTTATATACATGCGTATAAAATATTGTTGAAACAGCTGATTTTCAGGACACTCTTAAAATGAACGATCAAGGGGGGAAAAAAACTTGGATGCAAATATTCTAAGTCATTACATTTTATTCATCACTTAAATTTGGTTCAAAATGGCGGAAATACTACATTTTCCAGGATGCATTAGTTTAACCCACAAGTTCACCCAAACAAATGAAATGGTTGGTGGAAATATGAGCACTAAGGTTAAAAGGGTATATGAACATTGTTTCCAGGGAAAAGTGATGTATTATTTGGTATCTGGAAGTGTGAGCTGTATGTTTCAAATGAAACTCATATTCGATGACCGAGTGGAATTCATTTGAACTGCACCGAATTCAATTCTACTCCTGCCACTTAAATTCAAATTCTACATCCTGTGGGGTGTGGCCAATTCAATTTGAATTTCAACTCATGAGTTGAACGGGAGTCAATTCCCAAACTCTGAACTGAGCCCAACCCTGACGAGAGAACCGTAAAATCTCCTCCTCACCAGCCCTTGCTCAGCGTAAATGTTACTTGACGGGCCAACTCATTTTAAAATAACTCGTCTTTCAAGTCTCAAATCAACACCAGAGACACAATGTCAAATAAAAAAAAGGACACATCCATTGCCGTTTCCAACATGGCTCCTTTCTGACATTCTAGAAACAGCCCATTCTGTTTGGTCTCTGGCCGCCACTCTCCTGAGAAGTCTCACACACACAAAGACATTCCACACTCCACATTCTGCAGCGCTGGGGAGGCTGATGTGAGACTGATGTGAGACTGATGTGATGTATGAGGGCATTGTGGAAAAGTGGAGCCCCATCACTGAGACATCTAAGGCAGGGGAGTGAAGGCTTTCTGGCCCTGAACAACACTCTTACGGAGTTTGATATGGACGACCTTGAGTTAATGACTTCCAAATGAGCGCTGTGCGTTTGACAGACAGACAGGGATGTGTTGATGTACCATTAGCTCCATATACAGGGTTGGAGGGGTCAGTGTAATGGACGTCTGTCAGGGTGTTTTCTCCCCTCACTACTTTGATAATGAAACTGTTAGATGTGGGGAGGGGATGGCCTCAGCTGAGTCTCAGTTCGGCTTTCAAAGGAAGCGTGAAGCGGATCGCAGGCTAGGCTACTAGGGGTCAGAGAGAGAGCGAGAGAAAGAGAGAGAGAGCTAGAGAGCTAAAGAGAGAGAGAGGACTAAAGGAAATCTCACACTGTCATTTTTCACCATGTTTAACTCCGATACTGTTGTTAATACTCACATGGGCATGCACGCACAGACACTTTACACACAGTCATGAAAACAAACAGAAAAAGGTCAAACTCCAGCTGGGTTGGTCCAACCACACACTTAGACCTCATTCATTCCGGTCCCACCTCTGTGGTCTGACCTTTGACCTTACTCAAGCGAGACCCCTCGACCCGAAAAAGAGGAACGATTCATCTGGGAGGTTAACGCACACAGACAAATGAAGGAAAACATTCATCTGGTGAAAGATCCACCAAGCAGACCAGAGAAGTAAAACGAGACGAGTGAGGCCACCGGCAAAGACGCACGAACGCACACAACCTGATCCCGTATCCATTACCATGCCTTGGGATGTGACAACCAACGTCAGCATAACCATTAATACTGCCACAAGCCTTCGGTGATGAAGATGTGTCCCTTTGTTGTGTGGCAGATATACAACCACACAACAGAATATCACAAAAAAACTGTTAGTTCCCATGGCCCTAAAATGGATACAATTTAAGCATATTTTATTCAATTGCCTACAATTTAATTACTGCTACAAAACATTCTATTTTATTCTACACCCTGGTGGTGAGCTACTTGAAATGGCAGCTCACTTGATAGAAATACAACTTTAATTGAATCCCGCTCGCAATGTCGTTTCTCAGAAGTGGCTAGAAAGTCTAGCAACGGTAAATTAATAGTAACCAATACAAGAGAAGTTAATAAAAGTAATGGATTTTTCCTGATCACTCAGGAGTGTTTGGAAGAACGTCACTGATATGAGCGAGCGTGACAATAGACAAAATGAGCCAGGAGAGGACAGAGGGGAGATACGGAACGATGGCAGATGTCCTCGGGAGTAATCAGAAATGCAACGATTTCAAAACGGAAGAATATTTCCAATGGCTGCTGACCGAGACTGAATGAGGCGAGGAATCCAAGTCGAAACGCTGATAATTACCACCTCTGGTTAGTCAGAGAGAGAACGAGAGGGTGGACGGGGAGAGAGAGAGAGAGAGAGAGAGGGGGGGGGGTTACTATGGTGCTGGTGTGAGACCAGGAAACTGAAGAGTAAGGTGTCAAACGCAGAAACACACACTGAACATATGCCATGGAACTAAGTCTTCTCTTGGTTTTACACAATTACCTCATGTTCTAATGAACAGTAACCTCCATGAACACACAGGGATAACTTTCACTTATCTAGCGTGGGTTCACTTCCCCCAATTACCTGCAGGTATGCTAATATGATAATGAATTGTTAGCATCATTATATTTCTCTGAAGCGGCGTGCCCAAGGTCAAAGCAAACAGCTCGGTTGATCGGCCAGACCGTGAAAAATAAATTAATCTGCTGTTTAATCTAATAATGAGGCAGAGCACCAGGCTTCTCCTCTCATTAACACAAGTGTAATTGCATTTGAGGAGGCACACACACCAACGTGCACACAGGCAAAGATCAATTCATTACAGGTGGAAAAGGGGAAATAGCAGTACTGAAACAGAAAACACAAAAAAACACAGGATTACCTGATAATTGACATTCTGTGTGACTGTGTGTGTGTGTGTGTGTGTGTGTGTGTGTGTGTGTGTGTGTGTGTGTGTGTGTGTGTGTGTGTGTGTGTGTGTGTGTGTGTGTGTGTGTGTGTGTGTGTGTGTGTGTGTGTGTGTGTGTGTGTGTGATATCTTTAACCACGAAGCCCTTCTCATTAGCATGGTAATAGTGAAACAGCAGGGTGTTGTATTAGGATTCGTCTCATTACACTTTCAGGAGATTTAAAGTTTACTTTGAAAGTTACAAAAACACTCAGACCTGCAGTTGAAGCGTATTTCAGGAAAGTTGCACACCTCAATAATAATAACTTTCATTTCTAAATATAAAAACGGCTTCTACAGAGTACTTACTTTCCTTGGCATTCAGCTAATGTATGTACTTATTCCACCTTAATTTAACCAGGTGTTCACAGCCTGCTTGACACTTGGAAAACCTGATTTCCACACCGTAGCTTGCATTCATTCACCCGCACACACAGGTAAACGTTGGCCATTTTATGAAGCCTTACTCACCCCAGTAAGATGGATGACTCCCAGTGATGTCACAGAGCAGCCCATGAAGCCCACAAACTGCAGCTCAGGACAGTGCTCGGCAAACGCCCTCACCGACTTATCAGTCACCTGAAAAAGAGGAGAGAGGGAGGGGAAGGGTTAACATTTCAACGTGTTGGAGCTTTTTCAAAGAGAAAGTCGACCAAAACATTTGGAAGCATTTGGAGTTACCCTCGCGCACCAGCTGTGTGTCTGACAACACTAATATCGGTGTGCCTAGAAGCCTGACACAAATAGTTAGTACTGTATCTAGTAAGTATTTCTCTCTCTGCTTTTTTCAACAGAAACATACTTTTTTTTATTTTTATTATAATTAATTTGGAGGTCAAAACCTGGTGTCCTGGTCTTTTGTGTGTGATTAGCTCCATTCTATATTTAATGCCCATCAGATATTCTGTCACTGCACTCTCCCTATCACGGTGTCAACATCCAATGCCTCTCCTTCCCTTTGAAGTTGACATGATTTGCTGGAAGAGAGAGGAGAGGGAACGAAGGGGGGAAATAAAAAGTAAAAAAGGGGTAGCGGTTGAAGGACAGGCAGTTGGTCCGGGACGTAGAGCTGTGATGGGTTAGTCAGTCTCCATTCTCCACCGAGGGAGGAAACGCAAACAGCTCGTTATGGATTGATGATCAATACGCAGGGAGAACATTGTCACGATATCAATATGGATTCCACACATATTCTTCAGAGAGCGGCATTGATGAAAATGAGAGCATTTTTTCCCCCACTTTGCTTAAGCAGGGGTGTATCTGCTCTCTGAATAATGGGAATGATAGCTTGCATTCATTCACCCGCACACACGGGTAAACGTTGGGCATTTTATGAAGTTGCATGCTAATATATATCAAACAGAGTGGAGGGGGCAAGAAGAGTGAGAGAGAGAAAGAGAGATTACTGTCCGTTTCTCCACTGATATCAAACTGAGAACACACAAAGAAAACAAACGACAAAAAACAGCTCACAGTATTCAGTTGGCTGGTCGACTCTCCCTGTTCCTCTCTCATTTAAACCCCAAAACACACAACATTTTGGTCAATATAAAGATGAAAGAAGAGAACACTAGGGTGAAACAGGGGATAAAAGGGAGGCTAGGAAGAGAAACCGTATCGCTCCAGTAGGTCCTGCATGAACTCCACAGAGACCGAAGAAAGAAGATGGGAGGCGGAGGCGCGGGACTGCAGACCTCCAGATCCATATTATCCCACACTAGGTTGCAAGACAAAACTAAAGTATACAGCAAAGGCTGAGCTAGAGCAGTGCCATGGAAACAACGTGAGTGTTTGGTTCTTACTATCCTTGTGGGGACCAGAAGTCCTTGCCAGTCCCCCACAAGAGAAAATGCTATTTTAGGGGTCAGGTTTAGGGTTAAGGTTAGAATTAGGGTTAGGTTTTGTGGTTAAGGAAAATGGGATTTTGAATGGGAATCAATTGTTTAGTCCCCAGAAAGATAGTGTGTGTGTGTGTGTGTTTTGGGGTTTAGCCCTGGTTGAGCGCTTCTCAGATTACATATAGTGCTGACATTGCTAATAACACAAAATACCAATATCCTTGTTCATTTAATAAAGCCAGACATGCCCTTTGAAACGGGATGTTTTCCATATAAATCAACGAGCTGCTTTGATGTTTATAAGAGAGCATTACGAGGAGGGGAAACGTGAGAGGAGGAACCCATGGGGTTCTGGTATACTGTTCTACAAAAGACTCCACACATCACACACAAACACACAAACGCACAAAGTCAACACACGTACACGATCCCAGCTTCCCCACTGTGTTCACACTGAAAAGATGCATCATCTCAGAGACTATTGTGATGCCCCCCATGAATCATGTTCATAATGAAAGATTAAAAGAATATGCACATCATTTCCACTGTCCCAGATGAGACGGGGTTTGGACTGGCCACTGAGCCTGGCAAACAGCCTTAGTGTCAGATCTGAATGCGAAATCGGTCATTTGTCCAGCGTGCCGTTACCAGCTGGGTTGTAAATCTTGGAAAAACAAAACCTCCCCGTTTCAGTAGGTTTGAATAAACGTTGTCGCCCTACTGAACATGATCCGGAAGGTGGCCTTGCAGGAACACTGGTCGTCTTTACTACTCCGGGGTCAACATCAGTTTACACGGCTATAGGTGGGAAGCAAATGAAGATTACGGTCTTAGAGAACCTCATCAGTGAAACCGGTGACACACACACACACACACAATTTTGCAAATGCACACAAACACTGAAACCTCTCAAAACACACCCTTTTCTCTTAGAAACAAACACGCCATTTAAATATGTTTTATTGTTGCGCAAAATGTGTTTTTTTCCCCCGGCTTGCGTATCTGAACCGCTAGGCTACCTGCCGCCCGTTTCAAAGCAAGACTCTTTCTAATCACATCCGAGATGATCAAAGCAAACAGTCCCACAGACACACATACTGCTATTGACCTCTGTGTTGAACAACTGCCGATCAGAGACTCTCCCATGTTAAATCAGTCTGATTCTGACGTCTCTTAAACATCATGCGATGCAGCTATGTCAAAGGGGGACCACCTCAGACTGTCCTGTCTGCTTGATCCTAGTCTGTCTGGCTCTCTATCCAGAAGCAACATTGATTGGCCAGTGTGTTCCCTCACCTAGTTCCCAGGTCTAAATCCGTCTTAATTAGAGAAAGCGAGAAAAACATTTCTCCTCTCTCCTCCCCCTCTCTTTCACTCCGGTCTTTAGGCCAAAGACTCGGGTCGCATTTTCCATACCGTCGTCCCATTTTTGTCTCCGTCGTCTTTTTGTTATCTTAAAGGTTATCAGGGCGAGGGAGAGGAAGATGGAACACCAAGGAGGGCGAGAGACAGAGAGGAGGAGGAACAGAGAGGAGGCTCATCAGTCTCTGCTTTGCTCAGCCAGCAGACCATCCATTACTCCTGCTCAGACTGAAGTTAGCTACACATGATTGTCTTGCCTCAACAAAGTCCTCAAATGAAGCCAAATGTAAAAGCTATATTCATATCTCATCTATTTAAAAAAAAAAAAACTTTTTTTTTTATAGAAACGCTCCCACAGATGAAAAGGACAAACAGCTCACAGAAATCCATTCCAAAGCAATGATCTGAACGGAAGTCGGAGTTGGCCAGTGATACACTATATATACACAAAATGTATGTGGACACCGCTTCAAATTAGTGGATTCGGCTATTTCAGACACAACAGTTGCTGACAGGTGTATCAAATTGAGCACACCGCCACGCAATCTACCATAGAGAAACAATGGCAGTAGAATGGCCTTACTGAAGAGCTCAGTGACCATCACAGGATGCCAACTTTCCAACAAGTCAGTTGGTCAAATTTCTGCCCTGCTAGAGCTGCCCCGGTCAACTATAAGTGCTGTTATTGTGAAGTGGAAATGTCTAGGAGCACCAACAGGTCAACCGTAAAGTGGTAGGCCACACGAGCTCAAAAAATGGGACCGTGCTTAAAAATTGCCTGTCCTCCGTTGCAACACCCACTAACAAGGCCTCTGGAAGCAACGTCAGCACAAGAACTGTTCCTTGGGAGCTTCATGAAATGGGTTTCAATAGTTGCGCAGCCGCAAACAAGCCTAGAATCACCATGCGCAATGCCAAGTGTCGGCTGGATGGAGTGGCGTAAAGCTCGCCGCCATTGGACTCTGGAGCAGTGGAGAAAGCATTTTCTGGAGTGATGAATCACACTTCACCATCTGGTAGTCCGATGGACGAATCTAGGTTTGGCAAATGCCAGGGGAACGCTACCTGCCCCAATGCATAGTGCCAACTGTAAAGTATGGTGGAGGAGGAATAATGGTCTGGGGCTGTTTTTCATGGTTCGGACTAGGCCCCTTAGTTCCAGTGAAGGGAAATCGTATCGCTACAACATACAACGAAATTCTAGACAATTCTGTGCTTCTAACTTTTTGGCAACAGTTTGTGGAAGGCCATTTCCTGTTCCAGCATGACAATGCCCCTGTGCACAAAGCGAGGTCCATACAGAAATGGTTTGTCGAGATCGGGGTGTAAAAACTTGACTGGCCTGCACAGAGCCCTGACCTCAACCCCATGAAACACCTTTGGGGTGAATTGGAACGCAGACCGCGAGCCAGGTCTAATCGCCCAATAT
The DNA here is from genome assembly GCF_023373465.1 of Oncorhynchus keta. Classification (NCBI taxonomy): domain Eukaryota; kingdom Metazoa; phylum Chordata; class Actinopteri; order Salmoniformes; family Salmonidae; genus Oncorhynchus; species Oncorhynchus keta. The sequence continues at coordinate 43,465,481 of NC_068434.1, read as the reverse complement.
CAGTGCCCAATCTCACGAATGCCTGTGGCTGAATTGGAGCGCACGCAGCAAAGTCCCCGCAGCAATGTTCCAAAATCTAGTGGAAAGCCTTCCCAGAAGAGTGGAGGCTGTTATAGCAGCAAAAGGGGGGGGGACCAACTCCATATTAATGCCAATGATCTTGGAAGGAGATGTTCGTCAAACAGGTAGTGTACGTTGCAATCCATTTAAAATAGAATAGAATCAAATATATAAATATAATAATATAGTTCTGTGCTCCATACGCGGAATGAGAGAGAATGAGAGCGAGAAAAAAATTGAGGTTTTTCCTACTGTGCGTTTTCAGATCGGTGCTGATGAGGAAGAGGTGATCAGTTTAGACTATTGAGATGCACCCCAAGTCTTTTTCTGTATTTTTCGATAGGAAAGTACTCTGCATCCACCCGGGACATGATTTGAACAGCTGGCATATGAAGCAGGTTGGCCAGAAAGCAAACCTTCACTCTGCCAATAGACCATCAGGAAAACATTTTCAGTTTGAGTACCAACAGAATCAAAACCAACATACTGACATGATTCCTAAATGACTGCCGTCTGGACCAAGGCAAACAAATCATGGACTGGCCATATTCAAACTGCCCATCAGACCTGTGTGTGTGTGTGTGTGTGTGTGTGTGTGTGTGTGTGTGTGTGTGTGTGTGTGTGTGTGTGTGTGTGTGTGTGTGTGTGTGTGTGTGTGTGTGTGTGTGTGTGTGTGTTAACTCATAACAGGTGAGAGAGGAGAATCCACAGCGTTGCAGGGCAGGATGGGCACGGTTTCAGACAAACTGTACCGTCCATTGAAGTGGTGTGTGTATGTGTGCGTGCAAAACACTAGGGAACAGTATCTCTGCACCCTTCACTCATTCCTCAGACTCTCGCTCGGGTCTTGATTTAAAAAGATGAAAAGAGGAGTGCCTCGCTCACAGGGGTCTGAAAGCCTTTTCGGAGGGGATCTGGTTTTTAATGGTCTCATTCAGAGTCTGAAGGGTTCAGTTTTGGTCCCTGAGCTAGGTTTGGGAAGGAGGTTGCCATTTTAGCCATCTGCAGGGGGTGTCGTTGAGAATATGCTGGGGTAGCAGACTTCTAGTCTAAAGTGGGTATTTAAAAACCTGTCGATGGCAGCTCACACGGAGCCTCATGAAGTATTGAACAGGTGCTCCAGCATTATCCACATGCAGGCACACCGAATCCGGTCGTGCGCGCATGTGTCAGTCCTTTAAAAAGTCAAACAATGCGACTCTTCTCCCACCGTTGCCTGTCAGAAACCCCAACTAAACCCACGGAACAAGAGCGCTACAGTCGAACCAATTGAAACCCAGCCGCACCGTCGCCACCGGTCCGTTTATTAAGAGGGTTTTATTAAGGCACTCCAAGCAGCTTCAGAGCTTCCCGATAAACGCTCGTAAAACTGACACAGAAGCGGAATGTTGAAGCGGGATGATTCTCATCAAAGCTATTTTGTCCAGAGCAAATCATTTCAACTCAAACACTCTCCCAGGATGGATATCTCCTTGTTTATAGTGGTGATGATGGCTTCATAAAGAAGCAGTAAACACACAAAATAGAACACACGTGGACACTTAAGTATTGATTTGAAAAGACTGAGGTGGCGAAAAGGTAAATGAACACTTCCCTATTGTCAGTAAATAGAGCCAATGCAAGCTAGGTCCAACGTAAACGATCTGCAATACAGTAATACAACACACACACACACACACAGTATGCAACATGATTCGCACATAGCCTACAGTATAGATTTAAATTGCATCTTTGTTTTTTTGTAAACACTTGTGGAACCCAATAGGCTACATTTAGTTGAATTATTGAACATAGTTTAGCCAGCACACACAGCTCCTGATGAACTGTGAAGTTGGTTTGCTGACATTGGCCTGTCTAGAGGATTGCCCCCCGTCACTCAAACACAACTTCATCCCAACACTGAACTTTACAACGCTGGTAGAACTCTTTGTTTACTGTTCAAATGTTTCAAACTTCAACTGCCACTTGAGCTCTGCTAACCCCTCTCAGGGAGGCCGAGGTGTGAACCACACTAAACGTCACAACATGTCTGTGTGTGTCTCTCTCAGAAAAACGGCGGGGTCCCCTGTGTGGGTGCTCTGACAGGCCACCTAGCAACCCCTCATCTACCCAGCAAGGAAATCTTTCCCTGTTGTTGGCTGTGTGTGTGTGTGTGTGTGTGTGTGTTTTTTTTTTTTTTTCCCACCTTTATTTAACCAGGTAGGCTAGTTGAGAACAAGTTCTCATTTGCAACTGCGACCTGGCCAAGATAAAGCATAGCAGTGTGAACAGACAACACAGAGTTACACATGGAGTAAACAATTAGCAAGTCAATAACACAGTAGAAAAAAATGGGCAGTCTATATACAATGTGTGCAAAAGGCATGAGGAGGTAGGCGAATAATACAATTTTGCAGATTAACACTGGAGTGATAAATGATCAGATGGGCATGTACAGGTAGAGATATTGGTGTGCAAAAGAGCAGAAAAGTAAATAAATAAAAAACAGTATAAAAACAGTATGGGAATGAGGTAGGTGAAAAAGGGTGAGCTATTTACCTATAGACTATGTACAGCTGCAGCGATCGGTTAGCTGCTCGGATAGCTGATGTTTGAAGTTGGTGAGGGAGATAAAAGTCTCCAACTTCAGCGATTTTTGCAATTCGTTCCAGTCACAGGCAGCAGAGTACTGGAACGAAAGGCGGCCAAATGAGGTGTTGGCTTTAGGGATGATCAGTGAGATACACCTGCTGGAGCGCGTGCTACGGATGGGTGTTGCCATCGTGACCAGTGAACTGAGATAAGGCGGAGCTTTACCTAGCATGGACTTGTAGATGACCTGGAGCCAGTGGGTCTGGCGACGAATATGTAGTGAGGGCCAGCCGACTAGAGCATACAAGTCGCAGTGGTGGGTGGTATAAGGTGCTTTAGTGACAAAACGGATGGCACTGTGATAGACTGCATCCAGTTTGCTGAGTAGAGTGTTGGAAGCCATTTTGTAGATGACATCGCCGAAGTCGAGGATCGGTAGGATAGTCAGTTTTACTAGGGTAAGCTTGGCAGCGTGAGTGAAGGAGGCTTTGTTGCGGAATAGAAAGCCGACTCTGGATTTGATTTTGATTGGAGATGTTTGATGTGAGTCTGGAAGGAGAGTTTGCAGTCTAGCCAGACACCTAGGTACTTATAGATGTCCACATATTCAAGGTTGGAACCATCCAGGGTGGTGATGCTAGTCGGGCATGCGGGTGCAGGCAGCGATCGGTTGAAAAGCATGCATTTGGTTTTACTCGCGTTTAAGAGCAGTTGGAGGCCACGGAAGGAGTGCTGTATGGCATTGAAGCTCGTTTGAGGTTGGATAGCACAGTGTCCAATCGAAAGTATATAGAATGGTGTGTCTGCGTAGAGGTGGATCAGGGAATCGCCCGCAGCAAGAGCAACATCATTGATATATACAGAGAAAGAGTCGGCCCGAGAATTGAACCCTGTGGCACCCCCATAGAGACTGCCAGAGGACCGGACAGCATGCCCTCTGATTTGACACACTGAACTCTGTCTGCAAAGTAATTGGTGAACCAGGCAAGGCAGTCATCCGAAAAACCGAGGCTGTTGAGTCTGCCGATAAGAATTTGGTGATTGACAGAGTCGAAAGCCTTGGCGAGGTCGATGAAGACGGCTGCACAGTACTGTCTTTATCGATGGCGGATATGATATCATTTAGTACCTTGAGTGTGGCTGAGGTGCACCCGTGACCGGCTCGGAAACCAGATTGCACAGCGGAGAAGGTACGGTGGGATTCGAGATGGTCAGTGACCTGTTTGTTGACTTGGCTTTCGAAGACCTTAGATAGGCAGGGCAGGATGGATATAGGTCTATAGCAGTTTGGGTCCAGGGTGTCTCCCCCTTTGAAGAGGGGGATGACTGCGGCAGCTTTCCAATCCTTGGGGATCTCAGACGATATGAAAGAGAGGTTGAACAGGCTGGTAATAGGGGTTGCGACAATGGCGGCAGATAGTTTCAGAAATAGCGGGTCCAGATTGTCAAGCACAGCTGATTTGTACGGGTCCAGGTTTTGCAGCTCTTTCAGAACATCTGCTATCTGGATTTGGGTAAGGAGAACCTGGAGAGGCTTGGGTGAGGAACTACGGGGGGCGGAGCTGTTGGCCGAGGTTGGAGTAGCCAGGCGGAAGGCATGGCCAGCCGTTGAGAAGTGCTTATTGAAGTTTTCGATAATCATGGATTTATCGGTGGAGACCGTGTTTCCTAGCCTCAGTGCAGTGGGCAGCTGGGAGGAGGTGCTCTTGTTCTCCATGGACTTCACAGTGTCCCAGAACTTTTGGAGTTGGAGCTACAGGATGCAAACTTCTGCCTGAAGAAGCTGGCCTTAGCTTTCCTGACTGACTGCGTGTATTGGTTCCTGACTTCCTGAACAGTTGCATATCACGGGGCTATTCGATGCTATTGCAGTCCGCCACAGGATGTTTTTGTGCTGGTCGAGGGCAGTCAGGTCTGGAGTGAACCAAGGGCTGTATCTGTTCTTGGTTCTGCATTTTTTGAACGGAGCATGCTTATCTAAAATGGTGAGGAAGTTACTTTTAAAGAATGACCAGGCATCCTCAACTGACGGGATGAGGTCAATGTCCTTCCAGGATACACGGGCCAGGTCGATTAGAAAGGCCTGCTCACAGAAGTGTTTTAGGGAGCGTTTGACAGTGATGAGGGTGGTCGTTTGACTGCGGCTCCGTGGCGGATACAGGCGATGAGGCAGTGATCGCTGAGATCCTGGTTGAAGACAGCGGAGGTATATTTGGAGGGCCAGTTGGTCAGGATAGCGTCTATGAGGGTGCCCTTGTTTACAGAGTTAGGGTTGTACCTGGTGGGTTCCTTGATGATTTGAGTGAGATTGAGGGCATCTAGCTTAGATTGTAGGACTGCCGGGGTGTTAAGCATATCCCAGTTTAGGTCACCTAACAGAACAAACTCTGAAGCTAGATGGGGGCGATCAATTCACAAATGGTGTCCAGGGCGCAGCTGGGAGCTGACGGGGGTCGGTAGCAGGCGGCAACAGTGATAGACTTGTTTCTGGAGAGAGTAATTTTCAAAATTAGTAGTTCAAACTGTTTGGGTATGGACCTGGAAAGTATGACATTACTTTGCAGGCTATCTCTGCAGTAGACTGCGACTCCGCCCCCTTTGGCAGTTCTATCTTGACGGAAGATGTTATAGTTGGGTATGGAAATCTCTGAATTTTTGGTGGCCTTCCTGAGCCAGGATTCAGACACGGCAAGGACATCAGGGTTAGCAGAGTGTGCTAAAGCAGTGAGTAAAACAAACTTAGGGAGGAGGCTTCTGATATTGACATGCATAAAACCAAGACTTTTTCGATCACAGAAGTCAACAAATGAGGGTATCTGGGGGCATGCAGGGCCTGGGTTTACCTCCACATCACCCGCGGAACAGAGAAGGAGTAGTATGAGGGTGCGGCTAGAGGCTATCAAAACTGGTCGCCTAGAGCGTTGGGGGCAGAGGATAAGAGGAGCAGGTTTCTGGGCATGGTAGAATATATTCAGGGCATAATGCGCAGACAGGGGTATGGTGGGGTGCGGGTACAGCGGAGGTAAGCCCAGGCACTGGGTGATGATGAGAGAGGTTGTGTGTGTGTGTGTGTGTGTGTGTGTGTGTGTGTGTGTGTGTGTGTGTGTGTGTGTGTGTGTGTGTGTGTGTGTGTGTGTGTGTGTGTGTGTGTGTGTGTGTGTGTGTGTGTGTGTGTGTGTGTGTGTGTGTGTGTGTGTGTGTGTGTGTGTGTGTGTGTGTGTGTGTGACCTGCCAACTTGGGTAGCTGTACTTGATGACACAACTAATCCTCTGACCACTTGACTATCCACGATGCCCCACTGTGGGCTGGTGGCGTTCAAGGGCCTTGGGTAAACACGGGGGCTGTGTTTATTTCCCTCTCTTTCCCTCTCCATGACTGTTATTTCTCTACTGTTTCAAGAATCTTTGTTTCCCTTCTCTGCACTCTGTCTCTCTTGTCCGTCTCCGTGCACGAAGGTAACTAACTTTAAGAGTCGGCAGAGCAGGTGGAGAAGGAAGGCTGGTGTTGTGTTGTAAACAGACCAGGGGGACCCCAGGCCCTGTCTGACAGAAAGGTCACACCTTTCACACATCAGGAACAAACACAAACAGTTCACTGAAGAGGCAACAGAGCGGAGCGAACTTTGCTTTGAGCACTTTGACTCACCCAGTTTGCTACGGGCACTTCTTTAACTGGATCCCAGTGAACCCATAAAGAACTTTAGTGTCAGTGAAACCTGAGTAACAACAGAAAAAGTAAGCTCGACCCTCGTTTGACAAAAAAACAGTGGGAGTTATTTCTCGACATCAATTTATCATACAGCATAAAAATGTAGATCCTTCTATCATATCAAAAATGAAGGCAGGGTTGGGAGCACGAAGGCCTTTCACTGTCTAGAAAAGTTGAAATTCAGCCCAAGATCAATATTTCAACTTTACACCCTAGTCAATTTCCAAATGTAAAAAATCTATAAGATAGCTTCCCCATCTCTCCCTCTTACACACTGGAGATCAACTACCGTCCACTTTGGAACATTGACTCTGGACATAAAGACAGATTCTTACACTGTAGCTGGGAACAAAGTCACACAGAGGGAGATCTGACAATAGACTATTCTCTCACACACACTCACATCTCCCGCTATCAATGTCAACAACCCTGATGCTACGAGCGTTAGCTAGAATCTGCATGGGCGATCATCGCTACAGCGATTGATCCCATGATTCCCTGTGGAGCGTGAATCACAAAGCAAAAATTGCCAGTCATTCTCATGATGCCCTCAGCACTTAATTTCCTAGGAGAGTGTGTGTGTGTGCATGTGTACTGTAAGTGTGTGGGAGTGTTCGTTAGAGACACAGCGCGCACGCACACACACACACACACACACACACACACACACACACACACACACACACACACACACACACACACACACACACACACACACACACACACACACACACACACACACACACACACACACACACACACACACAAACTCATGGCTTAGAGATGAGTATGAGCAGTTCTTGTAGGCCTATTCCCTGAGGATCAATAGTGCTTTGTAAAGTGTCAAACAGAGGGATATCAAACGCTACTTTGGAGGAAAACCAGCCGTTGTATCCCTTATCACAAAGCAGGCTATCATTTCACCACACTGGAGAGAAGCACAATCAATGGTGTGCTGGAGTTACCCTGCATAGACATCCATTGAAATCCATGACATCTTTACCATCCAACTGCATAAAATGGCCACGACCTCACCTCTCCATTGTAGTCTACTGTGATGTGCAGTGGATTGTCTGGTGAGTGTTCTGGCACAAAAGCTCAGGTGTGCATCAGCAGGTGGCTGCTATAAATTGGCGGCGCATATGGACTACGGAGTGATCAGTCCCAATTGACATTATTCACGCTGCGTGTTTGAATTGCATTATATTTCCGACCCTCGAAGCCATTTACCCTGCGCCAATCAACGCATGTTAACACGGAGGGTTGAGTTGAAGAGGATTCACTGATCCTAGGTCTGACTTTTATAAATATACCACGCATAGAAGTTTCCCAATGTCAAAGTATAAGTCCTCGCTAAACCTCTATATTGGATTGTTCTGTTGACAAGCCTTCCGAATTTCCTCCTCCGATCCACATGAATAGTATGTGCGTGTGTACTTTACGAGCCTTCAGAGAGAGAGCGCCACCTCCATTCTCGGGTCGACATGAGCAGTGTTTATGGACAAAGAGCTGGCTCGAACACAGAGCTCTTTAACAACCAAGGGGAGATCAAGCTGAAAGAGTTGACTTCTCAGTCGGCAGAGACAAGCCTCCTGTTACTCCAATGTAGTATTTCTTTGAAAGGATATTGATCGTGTTTGTGTTGATTAGAAAGGCAGGTCTTTGATGTTCATCTTGGAACTATTACAGGTCTGGGTAACTCTAGACACTGCTAAGACTCTGTATAGCACAGTTAAGCTTTGGGGGGGAAAAGCGTAAACCGATGGAAAATGATGCCATGGCTCGTGAAAAACCCATTTAATCTTGGTGTGTGGGTGTGTTTCCCCTTTATCATCTACATAAAAAGAGAGTCAGTCGAAACATCTAACTTTTATGTTTCCAACACACAAAATAGTGAAACAAATACAATGTTTATATATATCTATATACATACATAAACTACTGGTCAAAAGTTTGGGGTCACTTAGAAATGTCCTTGTTTTTGAAAGAAAAAAACATTTTTTGTCCATTAAAATAACATCGAATTGATCAGAAATACAGTGTAGACATTGTTAATGTTGTAAATTAATGTTGTAGCTGGAAAAGGCTGATATTTAATATCTACATAGGCGTACATAGGTGTACATAGGCCCATTATCAGCAACCATCACTCCTGTGTTCCAATGGCACATTGTGTTAGCTAATCCAAGTCAAATCAAATCAAATTGTATTGGTCACATACACATGGTTAGCAGATGTTAATGCGAGTGTAGCGAAATGCTTGTGCTTCTAGTCCCGACCGTGCAGTAATATCTAACAAGTAATCTAACAATTTCACAACAACTACCTTACACAATACACACAAGTGTAAAGGGGTGAATTTGAATATGTACATAAAAATATATGGATGAGCAATGGCCATTCGGCATAGGCAAGATGTAGTAGATGGTATAGAGTACAGGATATACATATGAGATTTTTTTACATATTTTTTTTTAGTTCACCTTTATTTAACCAGGTAGGCTAGTTGAGAACAAGTTCTCATTTGCAACTGCGACCTGGCCAAGATAAAGCATAGCAATTCGACACATACAAACAACACAGAGTTACACATGGAATAAACAAATCATAGTCAATAATACAGTAGAACAAAAGAAAACAAAAAGTCTATATACAGTGAGTGCAAATGAGGTAAGATAATGTATGGGTAGGGTATGTAAACATTAAATAAAGTGGCATTGTTTAAAGTGACTAGTGATATATTTATTACATCCAATTTTTTGTAATTAAAGTGGCTAGATATTTGAGCCAGTATGTTGGCAGCAGCCACTCAATGTTAGTGACGGCTGTTGAACAGTCTGATGGCCTTGAGATTGAAAAAGAGCTTCTATCTCTCTGTCCCAGCTTTGATGCACCTGTACTGACCTCGTCTTTGGGATGATAGCGGGGTGAACAGGCAGTGGCCCGGGTGCTGGATGTCCTTGATGATCTTTTTGGGTCACGGTCAGTACAGGTGCATCAAAGGCTAATTGATCATTAGAAAACCCTTTGGCAAATATGTTAGCACAGCTGAAAAGTGATGTGCTCATTAAAGAAGCAATAAAACTGGTCTTCTTCAGACATGTTGAGTATCTGGAGCATCAGCATTTGTGGGTCAAAATGGCCAGAAACATACTCATCAGTCTATTCTTGTTCTGAGAAATGAAGGCTATTCCATGTGAGAAATTGCCAAGAGTTCCTCTGTCCAGTGTCTGTGTTCTTTTGCCCATCTTAATATTTTATTTTACTTGGCCAGTCTGAGATATGGCTTTTTTCTTTGCAACTCTGCCTAGAAGGCAGTCGTCTGTTCACTGTTGATGTTGAGACTGGTGTTTTGCGGGTACTATTTAATAAAGCTGCCAGTTGAAGACTTGAGAGGCGTCTGTTTCTCAAACTAGTACTTTGCACCATTCATCTTTCCCTCAATCCTGACTAGTCTCCCAGTCCCTGCCTCTGGAAAAACATCCCCTCAGCATGATGCTGCTACCCCCATGCTTCACCGTAGGGATGGTGTCAGGTTTCCTCCAGACGTGACTCTTGGTATTCAGGCTAAAGAGTTCAATTTTGGTTTCATCAAACCAAGGAATATTGTTTCTCATGGTCTGAGAGTCTATAGGTGCCTTTTGGCAAACTCGAAGCAGGCCATCATGAGCCTTTTACTGAGGAGTGGATTCCATCTAGCCACTCTACCATAAAATACCTGATCGGTGGAGTGCTGCACAGATGGCTGTCCTTATGGAAACTTCTCTCATCTCCACAGAGGAACTGGTCATCTCTCAGACCAAGGCCCATCTCCCCCGATTGCTCAGTTTGTAATATATATATGTATAGACGATAGCCCTATTTGGTAAAAAAGACCAATAATATATGCCATTTAGCAGACGCTTTTATCCAAAGCGACTTACAGTCATGTGTGCATACATTCTACGTATGGGTGGTCCCGGGAATCGAACCCACTACCCTGGCGTTACAAGCGCCATGCTCTACCAACTGAGCTACAGAAGGACCACAATAGTCCACAATAGGACCAATAGTCCCTCATTACTTTAAGACATGAAGGTCAGTCAACACGGAAAATGTCAAGAACTTTCAAAGGTTCTTCACGTGCAGTCGACAAAAAAACATCAAGCTCTATGGCTCTCATGAGGACCGCCACAGGAATGTTACCTCTGCTGTAGAGGACACGCTCATTTGAAAAAACCAGCCTCAGAAATTGCAGCCCAAATAAATGCTTCAAAGTTCCAGTAACAGACATCTCAGCATCAACTGTTCAGAGCAGACTGCGTGAATCAGGCCTTCATGGTCGAATTGCTGCAAAGAAACCACTACTAAAAGACACCAATAAGAAGAAGAGACTTGCTTGGGCCAAGAAACACGAGCAATGGACATTAGACCGGTGGAAAATCTGTCCTTTGGTCTGATGAGTCCAAATTAGATTTGTGGTTCCAACCGCCATGTCTTTTTGAGACGCAGAGAAGGTGAACGAATGATATCTGCATGTGTGGTTCCCACCGTGAAGCATGGAGGAAGAGGTGTGTTGGTGTGGGGGGTGCTTTGCTGGTGAAACTGTTTGTGATTTATTTAGAATTCAAGGCACACTTAACCAGCATCGCTACCACAGCATTCTGCAGCAAAACACCATCCCATCTCTTTCACGCTTACCTGGACTATCATTTGTTTTTCAACAGGACAATGACCCTACACACCTCCGGGCTGTGTAAAGGCTATTTGACCAAAAGGAGAGTGATGGAGTGCTGCATCAGATGACTTGTCCTCCACAATCACCCGACCTCAACCCAATTGAGATGGTTTGGGGTGAGTTGGACCGCAGAGTGAAGAAAAAGCTGCCAACAACTACTCAGCATATGTGGGAACTCCTTCAAGACAGTTGGAAAAGCATTAATCATGAAGCTGGTTGAGAGAATACCAAGAGTGTGCAAAGCTGTCATCAAGGCAGAGGGTGGCTACTTTGATATGACATTTATTTTTTATTTGTTTAACACTGTTTTGATTGCTACATGATTCCATAGGTGTTATTCAATAGTGTTGATGTCTTCACTATTATTCTACAATGTAGAAAATAGTGAAAATAAAGGAAACCCCTTGAATGAGTAGGTGTGTCCAAACTTTTGACTGGTACTGTATATATGCTAATACTAGATATTATCATAGAGCTGGGACTGAGCATGTCTCGATTTAGGAGAAAATGTCCTCCAAAACAGGGTCAATTCACTGAGAGATTATATCCATTTACACATGGATTCTATAGAAACATCCCCTCCTCCAGTGGATAGAACCTGTGGTCCAGCAGAACACGGTTTATGTTATGGAGGAGATGTTCTATCTCAATGCACTTTCAATTACCCAGGGTATTCCCAAACCCCCAGAGGTACGTGCAAAAAAACAAAAACAAAAGTAAATTTATATTTTCCAACGGGGCTATACATTTGGGTGAGGTTGTTTTCTTGCCTGAGTAGCCCCATTTTACTACCAAAAATCAAATTAAATCATCTAGTGTTCAGCGAAATAACAACACAATGTCAAATACAGGTAGCCTAGTTAAATAATTAACATCCAATCACATTAACTGATACTCTCACGTGGGAATTCCACTAACGGCCCCTTATGTTGCCAAACGTGGCTGCTGCTCATGCCGTTTGCTTGAAAATTGATAAAAGGTTCAAAAAAGTGTAAGGCCCGCGTCCATAGAGACACATACCAGCTCTACTGGTAGTACTGCTATTACCAGCTGTACAGAATCGGCCAAAAGTTTTGAGGATAAATCAAATATACATTTTCACAAAGTCTGCTGCCTCAGTTTGTATGATGGCAATTTGCTTATACAACAGAATGTTATGAAGAGTGATCAGATGAATTGCAATTAATTGGAAAGTCCCTCTTTGCCATGCAAATTAACTGAATACCCCCAAAAACATTTCCGCTGCATTTCAGCCCTGCCACAAAAGGACCAGCTGACATCATGTCAGTGATTCTCTCGTTAACAGTGTGTGAGTGTTGACGAGGACAAGGCTGGAGATCACTCTGTCATGCTGATTGAGTTTGAATAACAGACTGGAAGCTTCAAAAGGAGGGTGGTGCTTGGAATCATTGTTCTTCCACTGTCAGCCATGGTTACCTGCAAGGAAACACGTGCCGTCATCATTGCTTTGCACAAAAAGGGCTTCACTGGCAAGGATATTGCTGCCAGTAAGATTGCACCTAAATAAACCACTTATCAGACCATCAAGAACTTCAAGGAGAGCGGTTCAATTGTTGTGAAGAAGGCTTCAGGGTGCCCAAGAAAGTCCAGCAAGCACCAGGACCGTCTGCTAAAGTTGATTCAGCTGCGGGATCGGGGCACCACCAGTACAGAGCTTGCTCAGGAATGGCAGAAGGCAGGTGTGAGTGCATCTGCACGCACAGTGAGGCCAAGACTTTTGGAGGATGGCCTGGTGTCAAAAAGGGCAGCAAAGAAGCCACTTCTCTCCAGGAATAACATCAGGGACACACTGATATTCTGCAAAAGGTACAGGGATTGGACTCCTGAGGACTGGGGTAAAGTAATTTTCTCTGATGAATGTCCTTTCCAATTGTTTGGGGCATCTAGAAAAAAGCTTGTCCGGAGAAGACAAGATGAGCGCTAGCATCAGTCCTGTGTCATGCCAACAGTAAAGCATCCTGAGACCATTCATGTGTGGGGTTGCTTCTCAGCTAAGAACACAGCCATGAGTAAAGAATGGTACCAACACATCCTTCGAGAGCAACTTCTCCCAACCATCCAGGAACAGTTTGGTGACGAACATGGCCTTTTCCAGCATGATGGAGCACCTTGCCATAAGGCAAAAGTGATAACTAAGTGGCTCAGGGAACAAAACATTGATATTTTGGGTCCATGGCCAGGAAACTCCCCAGACCTTAATCCCATTGCGAACTTGTGGTCAATCCTCAAGAGGCGGGTGGACAAACAAAAACCCACAAATTCTGACAAACTCCAATCATTGATTATGCAAGAATGGGCTGCCATCAGTCAGGATGTGGCCCAGAAGTTAATTGACAGCATGCCAGGGCAGATTCCAGAGGTCTTGAAAAATAAGTGTCAACACTGCAAATATTGACTCCTTGCATCAACTTCATGCAATTGTCAATAAAAGCCTTTGACACTTATGAAATGCTTGTAATTATACTTCAGTATTCCATAGTATCATCTGACAAAAATATCTAAAGACACTGAAGCAGAAAACTTTGTGAAAATTAATATTTGTGTAATTCTCAAAACTTTTGGCCACGACTATACTACACCTGCACCTTTCGACGACAAACTGTTCTGCTTCCACGAGCACATCCATTGCTATCATCAATAATTCTACATTTGTTGTTAGCCCAGCTAGCATGGACACTGACAGTTGTGAATCTGATGCAGCCGAAGAGCTACTGCCCCCTTACCCGGGAAAGCACCGAACAACAGACGGGGACGTTGGACCATCGAAGAGGCGTAAATATGATGAGAACTACATTGATTTGGGGTTCACTTATATTGAGAGTAGTGCCTTTACTCAGCCACGGTATGTTATACGTGAAAAAGTACTCTCACACAACTCAATTGAAACCGTCACTCTTGCACAGACATTTGGAAACGAAACATGCCAATTTGAAAAATAAGCCACGGAAGTTTTTGGAGCGAGAATAAACACGACTTTGAGTAGTAAGACAAGTATCAAAGCAACAGATAACATTAATAAATAGGGGCTAGAAGCATTTTATATGGTGAGTTACCGAGTGGCTAGGACAGGCAAGCCCCATACTATTGTGAAGGACTAAATTCTTCATGCTGCCACAGATATGGCTGGGACAATGCTGGGGGAAAAGGCCCCAAAAACTATACAGACGATGCTTTAATCAAACAACACTGTTTCACGACGCATCAGTGAAATGGCAGGAGATGTTTTGAAACAATTACTGCTTCGCATACATGCCAGTGAATTCTATGCATTACAGCTGGATGAGTCAACAGACGTGGCCCTGGCACAGCTCCTGGTATATGTCCGTTATGTTTATGGGGGGATCAATTAAGGAAGACATCCTCTTCTGCAAACCACTGGAAACCAGGACAACAGGAGATGATACTGGACAGCTTTGTGCCATCAAATGGACTTTGTTGGTCAAGATGTGTTGGTATCTGTACTGATGGCGCAAAAGCCATGACAGGAAGACATAGTGGAGTGGTAACGCGAGTGCAAGCAGTTGCTCCCGACGCCACTTGGGTACACTGCCGCATCCACCGAGAGGCTCTTGCTGCCAAGGGAATACCTGACAGCTTGAAAGACGTTTTGGACACCACAGTGAAAACGGTTAACTTTGTTAAAGCAAGGCCCAATAACTCTCGTGTATTTTTCTGCACTATGCAATGATATGGGCAGCGACAACACACAGAAGTGCGCTGGTTATCAAGGGGCAAAGTATTGACACGTATTGTTTAGTGTGTGTATGTGTGGCAGGCTTATTACAATGATGGCAAAAAAACAACATTTGAGAGTGCACTGACCCTGGTGCTAGAGGGGGTACGCAGCTGGAGGTTGAATGTTTGAAGGGGGTACGGGACGATAAAAAGTTTGGGAACCACTGCATTAAAACATCAAACAGTAAGACTCCCTGGGCCTGAAACGGATATGTGCGTTCCACCAGCCATCGAGACATTGTCACCCTCTCGCTTCCCTTCCATTCCTATGCTGCTCAAATCTACACTGCATCCCCTCTGCCTTATCAGTGTCACCATAGGTCAGAAAGATTTGGGGCTCACCTGAAACCAGCAGCCCCCTCTGCCCTCACCCCCTCTGGGCATGTGGCCCCGGCCGGGCAGGGCCTAATGACTAGAGCTAGAGGTGGGCCGTGGGGCAGGTGACAACCTCAGGAATTAGGAGTGCACACACACACACACACACACACACGATTTCAAGACCTATATTAACAAACACAGACACAGGGAAACACACACACACACACACATACATATTTATTCAGAAGGCCTGTAAGAGCAGCAAATAATCAGTAGTCTGCAGGCGTGTGACAGGGCCAGGGGCAGGGAATTATAGGCCTGTTCCATTGGGTAGTCAGACCAAAGCACATCCATAGAGATTATGCAGGGGGGAGGAGAGAACGAGATGGGAGGACCTGAACAGGAAATATGCTGTATTCATACAGTGAGAGAGCCGGGCTAGTTTCTTACCTGGAGACATAATATAGAGCTGGAGTAAGACAGGTAGCACCTTGGGATGTCTTACTTATACATATACAACATCCAGCAAGCAGGTGAATATGGGAAATGCACTGTCATTTCCACATGTAGCCTATTCCCCATTGTGTCTGTATTCTCCATTGTGTAGCTAATCCCACTGTACATAATGTGTCCAGCATGCTCTCACTGTGTCCGTTTCAAACTCACAGGCCCAGTGTAGCTGGTACAGAATATCTCAGCAGTATGTATGTAAACAGTGGTGTGTATGTGTGATACATACAAAACAGAGGGACAGGAGGCAGGGGAGAGACACAAGACAAAGAGATGGAGCAGGAGAGAGAGGGAGTGGGTGATGGTGTATCGCATATGTAAGGGACAAACACTGACGTTCTGTACATTACCTTGGAAATAATGGACCACGCTGCGGGGCCGAGGCGGAGTCCCTTGGTGGCGTACATTTTTTCTGAGGTAATGTACAGAACGGAGGTGTTTATCCTGCTTATAACACAGTTGCCAAAGAAAGCAATACTAAGTCACACATTTGCCAGTAGATATAACATGCTTTCATTTATAGTTTAAAAAAAAAAAAAAAAAATTTAAATGTCAGGGATGCGACCCAGTTGTTCATTATTTTTGTTCCGTTGCCATGCTGTATGCCAATGTTCTCATTCCTTGCTAGCTAGCCAGCCAACTACAGCTGACACAGTCACGTCAACCTCTGCAGCGAGAATAAAAGCAAAGTTGCTGCATTTGCGTTTGTTTAAGCTTGTTTTATAGTGAAATGAATTTGGATCGATCCATAACAATGCGCTAATGACACGCGATCTTGCCTGGCATAGGAAAGTTGCCTGCCTTATCGTCAGGACACTGCTCATGACGAGGAGATCGCATTGCATATCAAACACTCTAAGCTAGAAGCTAGCTAGTTTGTTCCTAGCAAACATGCCAATATGACAACCGAATTCAACAATATCCATTGCTGTGTGGTGGCCAATCTAGAAACGTGAGACAGCACAGATCATGACTGAAACATTGAAGGACCGGAGAAATTTATGTTCATCCCATCATACACCACATTAGGTTATCAGATGTCTCTGCAAAAACAAATGAATGCTAGTTCGCTAGCTACGTTTTTCCTCTTTGTACCTGCACTTACAATGTATTCAATTTCGGTGTGTGTAGCTGTTGGTTTAGCTTTCTGTAACTTTGTAGCAAGTACAGTCTGCAGTGCTTTATATTGCATCATGATTAGGTTTTTGAATACTAGAATGCCCTTCTAGCCCTTTCAGAAACGAGTATTCCACAACGCTCTGGTATAATTTGCATTATAAACTGGGTGGTTCGAGCCCTGAAGGCTGTTTGGCTGACAGCCATGGTATATCAGACCGTATACCACAGATATGACAGAGCATTTATTTTTACTGTTCTAATTACGTTGGCAACCAGTTTATAATAGCAATATTATAACCTCGGGATTTGTGGTAAATGGCCAGTATACCACAACAAAGAACTGTAATCCAGGCACTCCGCATTAAGTCGTGTTTAAGAACAGTCCTAAGCCGTGGTATTTTGGTGATATACCACACCTCCTCGGGCCCTATTGCTTAAATCTAACCTTTGAGACTTCAACATGAATCCACAGATACTGTCCATTTCTTCCAAACACAACGGGCTTGAGACAATTAGACTATTATCTCTCCCATAACTGTTACAGCTGACAATGGGAATGGGCAGCTGTTAAACTGGAGAGTGCACCATTAACACGGCCTGCACGGCAGCTAATGGCCTCTCTCTCGTGTGTGTGTCTAATTAGCGAATCATATCACAATTGGACCTAGGGTCATCGTCAAACACTCATTTACTGCCATATTGGCCACGTCAATTCGAATGCTATGTCAGCAAACGATTGTCTCGGAAAATATCGACTTGACAAAAACACTGGCGAACGTGCAGTGGTTAAACGTGGGAGTTGGAGTCATGAGTAACGGCACCACGATGTAGCTGTCCCTAACCTTATGGAGAATACCACACTGACCTTGGATCAGCTTCATTTTATCCCCAGTTTAATCCTAATTCCCCCCTCCCCAGGTGTGTGTGTGAAGGTTCTGTGCAGACTTAGGGAACCGCGGTTCGCAGGACTGAAATGGAGCAGAACACAGGGAGGGGGCGAGACAGACAGAGAAAGAGAGAGACAGAGAGATGGACAGGAGCCAAGGATCAGTCTAGACACTAATACACCAGGCATGAGACACACAGGCTTTATTGGGACCGTAACACACAATACACACACACTCACATATTTAGACAGTAAGTCACGGCAGTGGGTTTATTGTATTGGCGGTGTGTGTGTGTGTGTGTGTGCGTGCGTGCGTGCGTGTGTGTGAGAGCTGGGACGATAAACCAAATGTTAGACACCGGCCATACCGATCACTTATCGCAGGCATTTTGCTGATATTGTTCATTACAATAAGTAGCATATATTAGAGAAATGTGAACTTTGAATTAAAATAATATGCGTATATGGATGTTGGTAATGGGACGTAGTAGTATAAAGCGTAATTTAAAAATAAAAAAAGGGGTGCGCATTCATGTTCTAAACTTTGCATTATATTTATTTTTATCGCATCAATCCAGGCAATATATCGCAATATGGATTTTAGTCCATATCGCCCAGCTCGTGTGTGTGTGTGTGTGTGTGTGTGTGTGTGTGTGTGTGTGTGTGTGTGTGTGTGTGTGTGTGTGTGTGTGTGTGTGTGTGTGTGTGTGTGTGTGTGTGTGTGTGACAAGATGCACAGACAAGCTAACACACTGCATGATACAGGTTATACATACTAGTAGGCGTGTGTGTGTTTGCGTGTGAGAGAATAACATGTACGCCCTTTAGTACACAAAGCAGGCTTACCCCATCCAGAGACTGATAATGATCAAAAGACAGAGGAAAGAGGGATGGAGAGAGGGAGTCTTAAAGACGGCATTAGAAGGATGCATAAAAATCTAATATTATGGGGTAGGCCAACTGGGGAGACGGCCCAGCGGGGGATGTCACGGAGATGTTGTATCCGTGGGGATCTGTCTGATGTGGGAAGGGGAAGCAGCAAAACCTTGGATTAGTAGTATGCCTACACTCAGATACAATCCTGCTCAAAACACACAGAGATGTATACACACCGAGGCAAACACACACACACACACACACACAACACACACACACACACACACACACACACACACACACACACACACACACACACACACACACACACACACACACACACACACACACACACACAGATATGACAGTTCCAGGGTTGTTTCTGGTTCAAAAAGGGTATAAGAGAAGATTTGAGGCCTCCATCTAGGCGGTGTAGAGAAATGGTTGTATTTTTAAGCCAATTTCCTGCAACTCTACACATTTCCCCATGGAGCTGAGATTAGGGATGTGACAAATGTAAAAAAAATAATTTAAAAAAATAAAAAAGGTCTTAATGTTGAAACTGACTTTTTTATCGTTTAAAACAATCTCCTGCAGTCCTGGCTACTACCATTTACATTTTAGTCATTTACCAAATGATCTTATCCAGGGAGAGTTACAGTAAGTGCATTTATCTTAAGACAGCTTGCTGGGACAAGCACATATTACAGGCATAGTAAATACACTTTTCCTCAATAAAGTAGCTATCAGGTCTCCCGGGTGGCGCAGCGGCCTAGTGCATTGCATCACAGTGCTAGCTGTGCCACCAGAGACTCTGGGTTCGAGCCCATGCTCTGTCACAGCCGGCCGCGACCGGGAGGTCCGTGGGGTGACGCACAATTGGCCTAGCGTCGTCCGGGTTAGACAGGACGACGCTAGTGCACCAGTGACTCCTGTGGCGGGCCGGGCGCAGTGCACGCTGACCAGATCGCCAGGTGCACAGTGTTTCC